>NW_028301552.1:24805000-25002500 GCF_042242905.1 Orbicella faveolata
TGCAAATACCTTTAAAGGGTCAATTTCATAATACAATTTCTTTTTCTACACCTGAGGTAGAAAGCTAGTGTTAATGTGAAATGATTAAATGGCAAATATTTTTCTTTTTAATAGGAGTGTCTCAGCAAGCGTTATGATTTTCCAACTAAGACACTTAATCTCTCTGACATGTTTCATGATGAAGGTATGTCTAAAACTTATATTTTATATTGTGTGGTTCCAGAAAATATCCATACCCCCCCCCCTCCCCACAGAGGGTCAAAGAAATTCTGAGGGGTCAGAGAGTCTGAAAGAGGTAAATTTCCAAAGGGGAGGGGGCTAGTCAAAAAGATTTCTTTCCAGTGGGTGTGAAATGCGATTGAATGAACACTACTGTACTTTCCCAATTGATTCAGGTAACCAAACCAACAGAAATTTTCCATCCATTGAAATAAATGTTAGATTCTTTGTCATGTATTTTCCATTTTTTTCCAACGTCATACGGCAGACGGCAATCCTAAGTATCATGTTTGTTGGACTTCAAGTTGAACAAAATGCGGACGAAGAGAAAATTATTCCCCATTTCGCACTTGCCGTAACTAGGTTATTACATATTTTCATTGTTATCCGTGTAGCTAATAGTTTGCTTTAAGTGAGCAAAGTCGATTCAATGCCATTTGTCTTGAGCTATATGCAAATGTGGACAGTGAGGAGCATTGTAATTGGAGCAGTAGCCGAGATTTCATTTGGTCATTTTAGACCGACTGAACAATGCGTGTTTCACACATGAAAGGTATGACAATTCAAAAAATAAGGCATAAAATGAATTTACTATCATTTACAAACTACAGAGACAAAGTGTGTGACTTCATTAATGTATTCCTTGGTGAAAGAAAAAAATAAAGCGACGTTTGGGAAACAGCTGTTTTGAAAAAAATGTTGCATGACGACTTTACTGCGTGTGTTAAAGGTCAAATGCAACGAAATTTTGATAATTTTTCTTTTGTCGAAAAACCTTTATAAAAAGTCAGTTATACTAACATGAAGCAGAATCAACTCTTAAAAACAAGTTCTGTGTGAACTGTGGCACCCAAGACATGAAAATCTGACGATTTCCGAGAGCTTCACGAAAACGAACCAGAAATGGCTGCGCTTGGAGTGGAAATGAAATTATAGGTATTTGTGACGTCATATTTGGCGAGCTCATATTCGCAACCAAATAATTTCCTTGAAATTACTGAGTTTGTTTCAAGGATTTCCGGGCATTTATTGACTTGCCGATGTATAAAATAGATCAAGATCCTGGTGTCTTATTTGGAAATGTCCAAATTTGGCTGTGTAAGTTCGAACCATGGGAATCAGGCAACGATTCAGTTGATATAAACTTGAATGGATCAGACTCATCGAGTGAACAAGATGGCATCACAATATCAACAATGAAAGAATCGACCACATGGATTGGTGAGCCTTTCTGCATATGTTGAAAACTGCTGTTCAAAGATTAGTAATAAATTAATGAATAAAGTTCATTTTTCGAGTCTTTGCCTTGTTTTATTTTGCAAAAGATAATGTTTACAATTTTCTTTCTGTCAGTAAGAAAAGTTGATCAGCTCACCTGATATAAGCCCTTACTGATAGTTGTTTTGGGTGAACGTTTAACATTTAAGCTCATCTTGTTTTTGTCGTTTTACATGACATGTAGTTGCTTTTTTGTCATTAGAATGCTATGGGTTGCAGGGTTTCACAGGTCAGAAAAGTTTTAGGGAAAATTAGTTTATCAAGGTTAGGTACAATCTCATTCCCAGAGTCTTCGTTCCCCTTGACCAGCGGTCGGAAAACGAGAGCTCTGGGAGCAACCATTTCAGGCATGCGCCAAAGATGCAGACTGCACAGTGAAACCAGATAGGCAGAATCACCAGAATTCGGTTATTTCAAAATGGTTGCTCCCAGAGCTCTCATTTTCCAACCACTGGTCAAGGGGAACGAAGACTCTGGGAATGAGATTGGGTTAGGTAATTTATTTTGTGTCAGGGAATTAACATTGACATTTTGAAAGAAAATCAAATAAAATTAAAATATAACAATACTGGAATCTCAAATATTATTTTCTTAACAAAGAAGTAAATTTGTTGACAATGTATCAGTCGTAAATGGATGGAATTAAAAAGTATGGCTGTTAGGGAGGTAAAAGGAAAAGTCTACATACGAGCCGAGTGGCTCATCAGGCTGGAGCTTATCTTGGTTTCGGTAGCATAAAGTGACCAGGAGTATTTCTACTCCCCCCTGGATGGGATGCTAGTCCATTGCAGGCTTACCCCCCCCAGCATTAAATTCACCAGTACCCATTCATACACTTGGATGGAGAGAGGCACTGTGAGAGTAGAGTGCCCATGAACACAACACAATGTCCCCGGACAGGGCTTGAACCTGGACCGTTCGCTCCTGAGTTGAGCGCACTAACCATGAGGCTACTGCACCTCCCACAATGACCAGTACTGTAGGATTATATATTTAAATTGCTTTTATTCATCCTTTGTGATACTATTCCCTGCATTTATAAGCGCTTACCTGCCCATTTAAAATGTGTCCATGTATTTTGATAAATTACTAACTTGCTCACTGAAGCATTATATATGTAGCTTCCTATGGCTATTCACACCACATCAGCTAAACATCAATTAAACTTTATTATTTATAAATTAAATGACATACAGTACATGTACTGGATGTAAAGATCCTGGTTTTGGTTTCCAAGTAAGCACTCTGGCTTCAGTTAGAAACATGAGAGATGTTCAAAAAAATATTCTGACAGAACAGATATGAGTTAACCCATTGGCACCTGAAGGGATAATTATGGCACACCCACCTCAACATGTTTCAGACAAGAACATACAAATCCAGACAGATAAGTTATTTCTTCAGTTTCAACTAGACATGCTCAAAGAGAAATAAATAGCTCTTTTAGGTTTTAAAAAGAGGTTAGTGACCTTGATAAATTTATTGCAAACTCCCAGTGGAGGAAATCTCATGTGAAAGCCCTGTGGATGGTTGTTGTCTCTTTGTGCATAGTAAAAAGATGAGAATTGTGGTATTATCATTTGTCTCATGGTGAGGTCACTAGAGTTATGGATCACAACACAACAACTGCTCAGTGCTAGTCTTCATCAAGAAGTACCATTTATATCATGCAAGGGGGCTTGTGATTGTTGCATTCAATCCATCTTTCCAGCAAAAAGTTTATTTATCAGCACGCTGATGAACAATGAAAATTCACACAACATTATAGCATTACTTACAGGGCAATAGCCAGGAAAAAATATGAACGAGGCAATGTCCACAGTAAAATTCTCTTCCTAGATATTTAGCAAAAAGAAGCAACAGAAACGAAAAAAATAGCTGAGGCAAGTGGCTCGGTTTGCCTTACAGTAGCTACGGCCTTGAATAAGGGTATTCCAGGTGAAATGCGTTGTCTTCTTCACTCAACAAAGTATCACTAAGGGTTGCAAGTCAGAGGGAAGAGAATATAGTTGTACTATGTTCTTGGTTGTACTATGTTCTATGTTCTTGTTCTTGGTCAGATTTGAACCCCTCGCTAACCAACATTTGCATCAGCTTGAACTGATTGATGTAAGCAGCACTTCAAAGTAAGACATATTGTCAGGGATTGTCAGAGAGCTTCAGAGTTTGTCAGAAACTCTCAGAAACTGAAAAAGACTGCCTTGCATATGCATTGTACTTGCATTGTTAGAAATACACTTGAACAGTGTTAACAGTCACCCTGTTGTTGCTTTTTCAAGATCAAAAGTTAGTATGTGAATCTCCATTGAACAATACCGGTCAAGGTCGGGGAAACAATACTGATCAAGGTCGGTTTTCATAACCATTTCATGAATGCAAAGGATGCCTTATCGTGTTTTAAGGATCAGTTCTGGAATATGATGCATGTGGTGCCAATTATGGACAATGATGTCGTGTTGTGGAAAGTTTGCTACAATTCTTGGAGCCAAGATGTTAATTCTCATGCGAGAATTGAAACAAGTTGTTACACAAAACGAAATGTGGAATGAAGTGATGCTTTGGTTGACACAAATGATATGCTACAGTGTGTATATTCCATTACTTATAAGGCAAACAAATGCTGTGGCGGAAAATCTAAACCCTTCAATTTTTCACGTATTACATTGATCCAACCATCATTTTCTGTGAATTAGAGCATGCATGAAATGAACACGCAGCCCAACTAAATGTACACGCTCTAAAGGTAAACACTATCTAAAATTACTTGTAAGTGGCTTCCAGAATAACTTCAAGGTAAAACACGTGCCACAACAAACTGGATATATCAAATAACTCCAAATAACCAAAATACTATTTTCTAATTAAAATTCCTCAAATTATTCCAATTGTGATGGCACGAATGTCATTGTGTTTTAAGGTGAGGTTAAGAAGTTTGCCTTTGAAAAGTGTTTAATAGAGTTGACAAGGTTAAGTGCTTTAACAAGGTCGACCGGGTCAATTCATGTCTCCCAGGTTCTTGCTTTCAGCATCTTGTTTTCTTTACAAGATCTTATCAACTTCAGTGCAACACAAAGAGGAAACAGAGACAGCTAATGAGGTCAACAACTTCTCACTCAGAAACCTACTGTGTCCATCAAAACACAAAACTATAACAATATCATCTGATAATTTCTACGTCAAATGCATATCTTTCTTTGTTAGATTTGGCCTTTCTCCTGCAAATTTAATCAGTTAATATCCCCTCTCTCTTATCTCACGCTGTCATGGGTAAAACAGGTAATAAATAAGCATTGTGGATTCACCCTTCATTCAAAATGTCTCCTAGTTTATGGCACATTAATAGTTACTACACGTCATTCTTAGAACTACTCGGCTAAAATCGGGACCCAGGGATTTTATGTAGCACGATATTTTTAATTCGCATATAATAAACCAAAGACCTTCATTGATGCAAAAAGGCTTCCTTCCTCTAAAGGTCTTTCATAACTCAACATATTTCTCATCAAAAAAGGTGTAACACTGTGACAACGGTACAGAATGACATAAGAGTGGTGCTAACAGGCTCTCATAAGAAGACTAAACACACTATTGGGGACAGGGTACAGATCGGGTGGCAAAAAACAGCACCCTATCCCGATGAAGAAGCCCTTTTCCAATAAAGAGCCCAGTTTCATTTCCTCAACCTGTAAAATTCAAAAAAGCAAAAAGGCTGCTATGCACACAGAAGTACATAGTGTGGACCTATTTTTCTACCAAGGATAAATCGAGCTCTTTACTAGTTCACTGAGGCTTTCAACCACCACAGTGTAAGAACAGAAAGAAACTGGTCGCCATACCAAATCTGGCTTAATGGTATGATGCAGCCTGAAAACCCCCTTTCAAATTGAGAACTTGGTGAAGAGCCAAATGATTTTTGAATACTATGGTTAAGAAATCTTTCAAGAGGCTCTAGAACTTGTGACAGTCTAACTTGGGCAACTGGCATTTGCATAATACCACATGTGCTTGAGCTGAGCAAAGGAAATTATGGCCCCACTTAAGCATTTTTGCAACTCCAAAAGAACTCACAACAGAAAAGCTCACCCTGTATCAAGTAAATTATTTTCCTCATCTTTTTTTTCATTGAAATACAAAACTCAGAAACTTCTTGAATTACAGAATGCCTAAGGTCTAGCAACACAACTAAGCTGAGGAGAAATCAGAGCACTTGTTTCTTAATTGCCATGTGCACTACTCTGCCATGCAGATGTTTCAGGTGCCTATCAAAACAGATGTTAAAATGTTGTAAGGTTAAATTGTGTTATTTTCAAAAGTATCCAGAGCACAAGACTAACGTATTGGTTCACAAGTGTAATGGCTATTAACAGGTCTCATGTCACTAGCCAAAAGTAAATTTGCACCAGCCAGACTTTTTCATGCACAGTTTCACTGACTTGGTTTATGTGAGTGGTCAATCTTGGACATTTCTTGTTGCATCTAAAGTATTAATAATCACTAAGAAAATTCCACTCCCACAAACTAGAATCCTGCTTTTTTAAAATACCCTTATGTTCGATCTCAGATGTACTTCTATCAGTGGTGCCATTTTCTTTTATCTCTCGTAGTTAAATACTTATCATATGCTTATCAGGGCAATTATTTCCATGAAATCCACTCATAGTTTCCATGTTTTCATTAGTTTCTATTCTCTTCAGCTTTAGTTTGTCAGAATAATTCTCAATTTTGTTTTCATCCAGTAGACCAATACTCCATTCCATCATGATTGTTACAATGGCTAGTAAAAGTGCAAAGTCTACTATTCAAAACTGGAATGTGTGGCCAGTTGGCTAGTGGTAGTCTTGAGTGCTGGTACCCTATAACATTCACAACAAGTTGGTGCAACGTCTGTCATAGAACATCAAGAAAAACAACGTTTTTAAGAAAGAAGTACTACATGTGGGTTAAATAGTACAAAAGTAAGATTTTTGAGGAAACAGTTTTAACTAATAATTAAAGTTGGACAATGCTATTTAAGGAAAATTGTTAAGTTAAATAAGTATGTAGATAAGAATTGACAACATCTTTTTTCTTTATTGATTCAATATGGTGTCATTGGTAACTTCTGTAAACCAAACTTTATTCATTCTTCTGTAACTTAATTGTTGAAAAAAGAATTGTAATTGTGGAAATAAATGAATAAAGGCGAAAAAAAGATATGTTCACAAATGTCAATCTTGGCTGCATAGTTCCAAATTGCGTCAAAAACACAGTTTCAGCTTCTACAGGATGTGAAAATTCAAAATGCTCGGATTTGGGTTCAAAGTGCATTATTGACCAAAATCTCAAATTTGAGATGGTATTGTCAGATTTGACTAAAGTACAGTACTAGTCTTCGGCTTGCACAAGTCCTTGGTGTCACTTTAATTTTGTCAAGTTAAGTCTCCTTTCTTACATGCAACTTTACTAAATTTTTGTCAGATATGTCTGCAGTTAAGCATCATGCAACGAGACCCTCATTTGGGGATGGGATAGAGCCGTATGCAGTGGCTGGTAATAACTTTATGTAGTTGCAAGTTTTGTTTTGCACAGAAAAGGGTGGCTCGTGATACTTACATGTTAAATCTAGAGGAAAACCAGTCATTTATATAACAAAAATAGCATGCAAATCAAGGGCATCATGTATAATGTATTCTAAAATGCTGTCATTTGCTTAATTTCCTAAAGTTGTCTTTCATTGATGCGCAGCCATGGGGCGAGTGTGGTTCATGTTCTGCACGGGGTTGATTATTATTTTTTAAAATTTTTTTTAGTTTTGTTGGTGACCAGACCCAGAGTTCCTCTTGGCCAAATTTTGAATCACACAACCTGTGATGTTTATTCGCCAAAAGCTGTTGAAACATTAATACACCGACAATGTTACGGATATTGTTTTCTTTATTGTGTCTAGAATAGATTTTCTTTTGGTTTTATTGATGCGTCGGATTCAAAGGGAATAATGAATATGCTAAAAAAAAGGTATTACGGCAGCCGTGGGATGCACTGACATTGCAGCTTTCACTTTCGCTACGTGACAAATAAGATCGTGTTTACTTTGCAAGTTTATTTCGTCAGCAGTGACTGTCATTAATTTGTTTGCAATTTTGCGAGTATTTCTAGTGGGTTTAGGTAAATGCAGTGAATTCTTTGGCTGTTTCATCGCAGCGAGTTAAGAGATCTGAAGGAAAATTAAATATTTGCTGAAGTAAACAGGAGCTTGCCAGAACTTGCAACGTTTCTTTTTCAATGCTAGGGGAAAAAACACAACTGTTCTAAAATTAGCCGTTGATAGTGTAAACCTCAGATTGTGTGACTCGCATGACTACTGTGCTTGTCCTTTACAAACAAATTACATTTTGACTTTTAAGGAAGAAAGCTGTTTATTAATAGCGTTATTAATAGCACAACACTCGGTTCCTTTTCATATCATTCATGGGCATGTCCTGAGCAAACTTCCAGATTAAGACCACGTCATCATAGATTTCACAAAGGCTAAGAGCGATGGTGCAATAACACAGTTTTTGTTGATCAAGCGATGTGGTGTCTACAGTAATCAATCAGTTATCAAGGACTGCTTTGGAATGTGCACTGCGTTGCGACTGTAGTACTAAGAAAACAGTTAGATTTTAAAAGCGTAGCTACAAGATCTAACAGATCTTGTTTGGTCACAGTTATCACTGTAGTAACATACAACTGTGCCTATAGGAGTAAGAACTGTATAACTGTTTGATTGATGGGAGGCAATTTGTTTTAGTCTGACCAGTATCCTCTATTTTTTGACAGTGCTGAATGCAAGCAATGTACAAGGCATACTGTCTAGGCATTGGATGGCATCAGGAATTGTGAGACTTATTGGAGAGAATTGTCCAGAGGTAACTACTGTGACTTGTTTTTGCTCTAGTTGTGACCTACCTGTACTCTGAGTTGGGGCTTATTTTCAAGTCTTCTGGTTATTATTTCCACCACCTGTGGGCAGTTTTTCATGTGGCAAGAAAGAAGGAGAGGAAAGCTTGCCTGCACTGCTATGAATTGTGAACAGTGCATCCAAATTTTGGTTCCAAAATACTGTTTGCTGAGATAAATATGTTGGCATGACGAAGTTATCCAACTGTGATTGGCTTCTGTTGAGAAAAACAACATGATGGCCTGCAGAGATGAAGTGTTCCAAACCTCTTATGGCAAAATATTTGAATATTTTAATTTTCCTTGAATTTCAAAGGCAAGCAATGCATTGCAGTGGCCTCCCTGCTAGAAAGAAACCATGTTCTTGCCCTCTTGCCTACATGAGTCGGGAAAGTTTAATTTTCCAACTCTTTGTTATTGTGGCTGAAAAGGAACATGGCATTAGTTCTCTGGCCTGTGCATAGCATCATCGATGACCAGTTTTCAGAGGCCAGAATCATAGGATTATTCGCTCCACCAAAATTTGGGATGGCAGTCGTGATTTATGATATTCTTTGTGTCTTTCTGCCTTCCCTTGATTTGAAGTAGATAATGGAAATATGGCGCCATCAAAACCCCTCTTGCCAGAAGGAAAACACATTTTTTTTGCGCATTACCCATCACCAGCCCTATCCAATCCTCTAGCATGGTGGAGGTCACATCAACAATTATTACATCCATATCCACTGCATGCTGATTGACCCTTGATTGACTGATTTTTAACAACTCGCTCAGCATGGTATCAGCGGGATTTTTTGGGGGCGTCATTCAGCATTCTAAACAATGCAGGCAACTTATTTTCCAAGTTGTAGTGGTGGAGTGATTTCACTCTTTCACTGGGTCACTTCTTGTTAGACATTGGAACCCTGTGGGGAACTCCCATATGAAAAGGTCAAGGATGCTTTGAATTTGAATTTAACTCCTAATAGAGACTAATGTGGGCATTGCTCAAGCTTGTTAGACCCCTAAAAGATGCCACTCAAAACGGAATAGGTTTGATTACTAGCCGCTGTTCAAGAAAGGATCCTGTGCATTTGTAGACCCGACTCGCATGTGAGAGATCAGTGGAAATCAAGCCTGAAAACAGAAATTAATTGAGAGCATTTCTTTTATTATTATTTCTTCAAGAGCACCCTAAAAGATAGTTTGATAGCTAAAAATTGGTGACATTTTGTCATCAACACCCTCAGTGAGTTGATGAGCATCCCCAACCTTTTCATATAGGAGTCCCCCCTGAGTTTTGAGCATCTGTCATCTAAGGACATTTTACAGTCGCTTGCACCTTGTCAATTCAGTTATTCTTTGAATTTTTGACTCAGTTACTCAATATCTTACTGCAAAAATGATCTACATTGAATACATTTTTGCGCAAACATTTTTGTCACTACATAGTCACCGTCACCATAATTTTATAGTCACTATGTAGTCACTCTCCTTATTGAAGGTTTGAAGATCTTATGAAACCTGAGAATCTCTCTGCCAATGAGACTTAATAGTATATGAAGATAGTGAAAACTCACTCGAAGATAGTGAAAACTAACCTGAAGATAGTGAAAACTTGAGACGCAATCGAATCATCGCATTTCACAAAGTGGCAGAGAAGATGATATTTGAAATGCAATCCTTGTTTGCTTTAATGAAATCTTTTCTAAACGGCTCAGCCAGACCAAGGAACACAAGTAAATAAATGTACAGCCTGAAGTATGATTTAAATTTGCCATGGCAATGTTTAGTGGTTCTTCTTTACTAAAAGTTACTCATGATAATATAATGTAAAGTGCCCTTCATAAATACTTGTAAAGCAAAGAAAGGTCAGGTTGAGAGACTAAAGAGAGAACTGCAAATGTACTGAACTGTTTGTCGCGAGTGAGAGGACTTTCAAGAGCCCTAATTGATAGTGTGCTTTACATGTTTTTCAAGTTCATTGACAGTAAATTAAAATAACAAAGAGAACTTAGCATTGACGGTAATATTGAATTTGAAGGTAGTATTCCTGCTTGTTCACTCGTTTGTTCGATCTCTCGGTCTGGAAAAGGAAAGAAAACATGTGGTACACTGGCTATATTTAAAATATTTCTAGTTTGATTGCTACACGTAGAAAAGGAAAGAAAACATCTGCTTTGCAAATCAATGTGAATTTCAGTTTGGGTGTGCGAGAAGATTTGCCTGAATGCGAAATCGAATGAGAGCTTTAAAATTGCCTACAGGCCAAAATTAAAGCCAATCCGATTCGTTGCCTTGCCGTAATGAAGCTGGCCCCCTTTGTCTTTGCATACGAAAAACACTTTCATCTTGGGCTATTTAAGTTACACGTATCGCGCCGAACATATCAATGAAATATATGCATTTAAGGTCTGCTCACAGTCACAGATTTGTTGATGTGGTTGGATAAATGGCTCTATTAAAATCCAGAAAATCTCAGTCCTCCAAATTGCACGGTACATCTAAGTCTGCTATGAATTTGGAATCATCCTGCTCTATCTTATTTGTTTGAGCCAGCGGCCTAGGTTGTCAAATTTGAGAATTTCTGGCAATAAGTCAGCTGATAAGTCTTCTCTTTAAGACCAGGATAACCAACAGATAAGTTTCTTCATAATACATAAATTTGTGAGGTGTTTTGATCAGCTAGTTGTAACCACCATGCTAAAAGTTCTCGACTTCCAATTCCTGAAGGTTTTGGGATCTGTATGACTGTCACTGCGGCTTTATAAGATCCCTGTGCAATTTGTGACATTAAGGTTCTTTTGTGGACGCTTGAATCCATTTTACATTACTCACGGCAGCAGTGTTTGCTTTCTAATATTATTTAAGCCAATCAAAAACCTATACCACCAATCTTTCCTTTTTTACCTGATTTTCTGGTCTAGAATACAACATGCTCATAGAAGACCTTCTACTGGACTGTGGGAGGTCTCTGGTGATGTAATCTATTTTTAGAAAGTGTGCACGAGGCTATTTATAAAGGTTTGTATGGGGAAAAATGGTAATCGACATTATAGCTGAAATTGTGATGTTTTTGCAACAACATTGGCTTACATCAATGCCTTGTCGTCTTTTCTATTGTCATCTCACTTTTCAGCTTGATTCTGAGGCCTTTTAGGTGAGTTATTGCTTTTTGGTTTTCCTCTCCTAAGAAACGATAACCTTCGTATACTGTACGGTGAGAGTCACGTTTTGCGTAATCAAACTCGGTCTTTATGTAATAGTAGCAGATGTCAGCAATGTATGTCACGTTTTCGTTAAACATTCACATAAAGATGAGCTTTTGCAGAGATTTGAATAGAAGAGAAGGCAGTTCATCTTGTCTGCCGTTTTGTAAATATGATGCTGCGATTATGTCTCGAGTTGTCATTGTCGTCATTAACTATTAACTTTCATTGGGGAGGAGATTCTCAGGTTTCATTACCCCGATGAGAGTTAATAGTTAATGAAGATAACCAAAAACCTGAGATGTAATCGAAGCATCACATTTACAAAGCAGCAGACAAAATGATATTTGAAATGTAAATGGCCTTCTCTTTAGCCTGCGTAGCAAGCGTTCCCGTACGAAGAGCTTTTCCGCACTCTGGCAATGCGTAAATTGGGGCGAGAGCAAAAAATTGACGAAGCAGGGGGTGGTGAATTTTTTTGCTCTCGCTCCAATTTACACATGTCCAGAATGTGGAAAAGCTCTTTGTACGGGAATGCTTGCTACGCAAGCTACCTTCGCTTCTAGTCAAATCTCTTCCAAACGGCTCAAAAAGACCCAGAAACACAGGTAAATAACCGTACATTTATTTTACTTGAACGCAAATGATAACCTTATTGCTGATGCAGTGTTCAGATACCCTGTGGTTAAGATTGCTTTCAACCTTTGAAACCTTTGGGGGTGTCCTTCAGGAAAAAAATTGTACACGCACCAGTTTCAGTACGAATATATATCAGAAGAAAGTTCAATAAATGAAGTTTACAATAAAATACAATTAAAGTGAGGTTTTATTTTAGGAACTTCAGGAGCCAGTAAGGACTGAAACCAACAAGGGTTCTTCTATTGAATCCGTTATTGGATTCTGCAACACAAGCAAAATGACTGCACAGTCTTATTCACAAGGCATCAGTCAACAAAGGATGTCAGACTTTTTCGATATTCCGATTGGTTGTCTAGATATTTGCATCTCAAGTTGGAGTAGCTAAAAATATGTGAGATGTGTTGCGGAAATGAACGCCACAGGAAAAACATGTTAAAAATCAAAATTTCCCGACATGCTCTCATTTGTCATTATCCCTGGAATGTTTTTGGCAAAATTTTACGAAAATCTGTCAATTCTGCATACCCTATAAATTCAATCAAGTAAACAGTATTCTGCAATAAATCTCCTACTTAAAAGTTGTAACAACTTGTTTATGTTGTTATTAGAAATAAAAAAAAAACATGTCCACAATGTGTACTTGTGTGGGATCTCAATCAAATATCCACTATGGCTAAATCATAGAAATTGTAGCTTTTGCAGTGGATATTTAAACATTTTGTCATGTTATAGTGATGAATGTTGAGTGAAGATACTGTAGAATCCTGGTTATAAGACCCCAAGCTGCAGACGAAAAAACAGTTGTAGAAGAAACATGTTTGGACTTCTAGTTTCCAGGAAATTCGCTATCTTAGGGTTGGGTTATGCGGGGCTCTAATGACTCTTTTACCATGGGAAACTGCATTTAGTGAGTATGACCAATATTTCCGGAGGTAAATTTCCCGTGGTTAATACCCATGGATATCTCAAAAAAATCAGATGAAGTGCACTTGACATTTAATGTGGTAAGTTGCAGTGGTGTTTTTCATGTTTTGAGGTATAAGAGCAAATCATGATTCTCCGTTTGACATTGATACGTAACCGCAAAGGAAAAATGGTTTTCCGCCATGTGACATATTTTTGCCTTGACAAAATCAGAAATCCAGTGTAACTGTTGGTTCACGCCGTATACTAAAACCCAGCAAAAAGAGTCTGCAGACATATAACCCAAGTTATTTGGGGGGAGGGGGGTGATTGACAGATAAAACAGTAATTGAAGTAAACACAATTTGCAGGTTAGGCTTGTCTCTCGCTGCAGGGGTGAAAACAAATGATATCACGAAGCATGTACACATGAGACGGTTTAGTTTCTCGATCATTCACTCACTTAGAGTTGTGATTCTGGACAGTGCAATCATGCGAGGTGGCTTTTATTACATAACTGGGACAATTATTTAACACTTTTGCCGGTCGGTAAAACTCAGTTAATGGAACATGACACCCCTTGAAGGTTAGGCTGTTTACGTTCGTCATGCAATCCAGTAGGATAAACAATAGTACAACACTGAATGCTCAATTCATGAATGAATGTTCCCTTATTCTAGCAGTTAGCACAAACACTATTCATGTCGGTATTGTTGGTATAATCTAGCAAAATATCTTAGCTTCTTCTAGATTGGCCCATATATTTGTTAACCCCATTCATTGCTAACACTCTCACCACGTTGCCTCTATTAAGTTCATAGTACAGCTGTACCTATTGGTTGAACTTTGAGAAACTGTCTTGCTATATAAATCTCAATACACTGTTAGAGGGCATTATCCTGGCAGCTTGCCCGAGAGTACACATTGAAACAATTTAGCTTTAAAATTATGGTATGCCCACGTTCAAAGTCTTTGAAGGCCACATGAACAGACGAATTCAAGAACCTTTCCAGTGAAGTTCTTCGCCTTTGCCTGCAAAATCTTAGTCTTCCAATCACTGGAACCCATGCCAGAATGCCTGAAAGGCTGAGGCTGGCCAGAAATTCAGCACTGGCAGCCATCCAACTCTGCTCCAATGCTCGCTCTCACAATGGATGGCTGTACAAAAACGAATCTTTGGCTTCAAACGTATGTGGTCATCCATGTCCGTAGCCTAATGTCCTGACAGAACAGGCTGATGCCAAGACTCAGCCGTCGAAGGACTGTTTGAGGACTTTGAGCCATAAGTCCTCCGGGATGCGCTATTTTTGCCCGCTCAGATTTTGGCCATCCAGAAGACCATGTCGACCTCTGTAAATGAAGCTTTGCAGGTCTTCAACAACCACAAGGCCCAAGCATGTTTCTCGGATGATTTTCGCACTCCTAGTCCTCGCACCCTGAACACAGCGACTCCTCTGAGCCTGCATCATCCTCTGGAAAAAAACCCCAAAGATAAAATACTCTGCAGTGAGTACTTTGACTTTTGTCTGTTACTGCCTGACTTCATGTATTGCTCCTAGGGGTCCCCACTAACTCTGGTTAGAAAGAAAAAGCCAGTGATTGACACTTTTTAAAAGTGGCTAGAAGCTTTTACTGCCTATGTGCTGGTGATCGTCGCGGTCCATCCTACGAGTGCCTTAGAATTAATCAAATAACAGCAAACTATCAGTAAAGCAGTCACTAAGTTTAAGGGCCTAGCCTGGCTTACCTGCAACGGACAATTTAGACGATGTGCTGGGACAAGATTGATCTTGAACTCTGGACAGTCACCTTCTCTGGCCTAGCTAAGCCACATTGTTCTGTGTGCTCTAGCCCATACAGTCAGGTGGAGGATTGCCCCAACCAGGACCCAAGCAGAAAACCTTGCTGCCAAACACTTGTCTGCTTTGACTTCAACAAACCCTCTGGCTGTCAATGCTGTTCCTGCCATTTCCCACACAATTGCTGTGGCTGCAGCTCACGCAACCACACCCAGTTCAACTACACTGGTCCCAAACCATCCAGAAGTTGCAACAGACCAGCCAACCCAAGCGATCGCAGCAAGAAATAAGGTGGAGCAGCGCCAGCTGGACTGCAACGCTACAGTATATGTAGATAAATTAGCGCTTGAATTAGTTAATCACCCTAATAGCTCTTTTGTTAGCAACTTAATCAGTACCCTGCGGTACAGTACTCGTATTGGTTACCTTGGCCCCTACAAAACATGGGTGCCACAGGGCTGTCCCCTCCTCAATTACGCCATATTGTTGTTTGCGTATTTTGTTGCATTACCTTTTACCTGGTTGTGTTACTTTTTACTCTTTAAATAATTTAACTAATGGAATAGTGAAATTAAAATTCTGTTTACGAACATGACATTTGAATTGCATTGGCTTGGGGATGTTTACTGTGGGAACAGCTTTATTTCTTTGGCTGTATTTTGACTACTCTTGTCCCAAGATTTGTTGATTAGTTCTACTGGAGACAAATAGTTCAGTTAGCCTCCTACGCAGACCCTCTTTGGGCTTGTCACGCAATCTTCCTCCCTGATCAATAGCTCAGTCTAGTCTGTATCCAGTTGAAATTGTTTGGAAAAGTACTCTAAAGCCAAGAGATATAAGAGTAAGCCTAAACCAAGGATTGGCAATATAAATGTTGTCTATTTTTATTCATCAGCGGAAATATTAGAATCAGTTGCTGGTTGCATGGAGTTTGTTTACGATAAACCAGCATGCGATTGCAAATATTAGCTAATATTCGTGCTTCCAGATTAGAACACTGTATGTTAATTATACTTTTAGAAATTAGCTTTTGTGCTTAAACATGACCAGTTAACGTGAAAATGTTTAGTATGAAGTTCAAAGGCAACTGCGAATATTTTAGTCCTATTAAACTTGTGAGTCTATGGAAACTGGTGCTGTCATGCAACGTATCAACAAATCATGGTTTATAGAGGGGATCTCACCTCAACTTGCTAAACATAAATACACAGGAAAATATCTGTCCATAAAACTTCTTTTGTTGATATAAAAATGCTGATTTTAGCAATAGACCAGAGTTGAAAGTAATGAAACAATTCAAGTATAAATTTTCTTCCGACAGTTGCAGACTGCACAGTGCCACATTGTTTACTAGAATTTTATTTTCCACAGAAATTGTTGGGATTTTCAGCTGATTGAAGTAATTTGTGACATAATTTAAATATGTAATTGCAGACAGTTCTGTCTGAGAACTGGAACTTTGTATAACTGTTCCTCATTCACCCAAGAATTTCGTGCACGGCATACAAACGGAACAGAAAGTGAATGTTTACCCACCTCATAATAAATGGCTTGTCAAAAATAAATACAGAGGTGGGTGTCTCAAACACTAAGACCTAAGGCCTAAGACTCCCTCCTAATCTCAAAAACAAGTTGAAATTCTCCAAAAAACGACAGCCGATAAAAGTAATCACAGTATAATGGCCGCCACACAACAACACTCAACCTCACAATCATTACTTGGGTCCTCTCTCTTCCTAGTGGAACCCAGTCTTGTCACCTGGCTACATGCTAAGTTGAAACCATGTGACAAACACTTTGCTCTCGTACATAAATAAAGAAATAAAGAAATAAATTTTGCTGGTGCTGACAAAGTGTGGGAAATTCCGTATAAAAATATGTTACACAATTCACCAATTTCTACACCTTAATCTTTCCAGTGATCACTTTCTCACTTTTAGCAATTCAACTCCCACATACTTACATTTAAAAACAAAAATCTCTAACCGAATGGAATAATACTCTGCATAAGCCCACAAGTACGCATTACGGACCTACTTTTATAGATAGAAGCTAGTTAATATATAAGTAGCTCATTTCCTGAAGGTGTCCACTCATATGTGCAGGTTTGACCGTACTCTATTGCCTAAAAAGAAGATGTTGAAAATCACAGAATTGATGATTGTACGAATTTGCAAGCGATTCAAGCCATGATTAAATGTTTTGGACTATCAACAGACAAGAGAATTGAGGAGAATTTGAACGATGTGTTTCGCTATGATTTATACAGTATTATATAATAATTAAATGAATGCGTGCGCTCTGATTGGTCAATCAGCTATGGTTTATTGTGCCAGTAAACTCATGGAAATTGCGCGTGTCTTCTGAATTATTATATAAAAGCAATAGACCACAAGTTTCTATGGTTTAGAGGCATGATAAACCACTTGGGATGTTGGAAGAACACCTGAAGAATTCGTAAATCACTTGCCTGCGGCTCATGATTTACGGATTCTTCTCATGTTCTTCCAACATCCCGCGTGGTTGATCCGCCTATAAACCATAAAAACTTGTGGTCTATTGCTTAATTGTAAATAGATACACATAAATATGGACATGGCAAAATAATATGAACAAATAGTTGATAAATGGAAGAAAAGACATTACACAAGGCTGGGAGTTCTACAGTCACTAATATCAACTTGGAAAGGGAAGAAAAAAAAGAAAAGAAAAGAAAAAAAGAGGTTATTACAACACAGGTATTCTAGTTTGGTCACCCAGCCAAGTAGGAGCCCTGCCGAACAGGTCTTAACTTTGTTGAGCAGACAAGACATGGTGCTGTCCTTGTGGTATAGTGACTCTACATTGGATACATTTCTTTTTAATTTCTAAGATATCTTAAAAGGTAACAAAGAAAGGAAAAAAATCACTGATGTTGGCTGGGAAAAACAATAAAGAAAGAAAAAATAGGAATGAAAATGAGAATTATTGCTTGCTTTGGTGATTGGACAAGAAGCAATACTTTCTTCATAATAATTGTCTCGGACGAGGATCACTGATAACTTCATGAATGTTTTTGACGGCATCACATCTCACAATGAAGTTGACAACATGTTGTACATATCGTGTTATATTTAGCTTAAACACAGCTGGTGGTTTTTCTAGCATTATTTGTGCAGTCAGTTGAGATTCGTACTCTGTAGAGGCTCTGTATATTATTCTAATTTGATACTTGTACAAAATTATTCCCATTTTGGACTTGCCATAACAAGTTTCTCACATATTTTCTTTGTTATCTGTGTAGTTAATTGTTTGATTAAGTTAGCAAACTCAATTCGCCGCCATTCGTCTTGAGGTATACGTAGCTTTGGACAGCGAGGAGCGCTGAATGGAGTGGTAACCAAGATTTCATTCAGTTATATATGTAGAATCTGTAGAATGAACTCACAACAATTCAACACATGTCTTTAATCAACATGGCGATCTGTGAAAGCACAAGGTCCCAGCATGCATTGCAAGCAAAGAACATGCATAACAAATACATGTATGGGCATAACCGTACAATATATAGTATGACTGAACAATGTGTTTCATGTATGAAGCATGTGACAATTAAAAATTCTGAGGCATGAATGAATTTGCTGTCATTAACAAACTACAAAGACAAAGGTTATGACTTTATTGATGTATTTCTTTCCTGAATGAAATAATAAGCAGTATTTGGCAAACAGGTGTTTTGAAAAACATGTTGCATGATGGCTTTACTTTCCCGCCATAACTGCTTGTGTTAAATAATTCGATACCTTGCTTTGACTATGCATAAATAAAATTTTGACTTGGTTATTTGAAAGAACTTAAATTTTCGGTACTTTCTTATATTCTTGTATCAAAACTTCTTTGAATGAAGAAAAAGTCAGCTGTTATACCATCTAGGAGTTAAGCATTTCTAGGTCAGTTTTTAGTTCAAATATTTTAACATGACATGAAGAGACGCATCTCCATTTACATCTGGAATTTTCCACAGTCATTTTCAGGAAAATTAAATCTCAGAGCCTTAGTCTTTCATTACCCAGCTGCTTTGATTCTGACCAAGTAAATATCCCCATAAATAATATACAATAAAAAAGGGAATGTAGTGTTTCCAAATCAAGGTTTACTATTGTTTGCTTTAGTCTAACGTGAAAAATATGCCACCTTGTATCTTTGTCTACTATGTAACCATAAATAACTGTGGCTAACTTTTGTTACAGAGCCTACATGTAAGAGATTAAAATAGATGATTAAATCTTGTTATTTATGGATATGGAAAATCTAAGGGGTAAGGGGACCCAAGAAGAAAAATAATGGAAATTCCAGGAGCTGGGTAGCACCATGAACCCCCCCAGGAATGGAAAATCTTGGGGGTGGAGGTTCAAACTGGAAAAAACCCTCAGTTAAGGGTATGCATATTTTCTGGAACCACATAATTTATTTGAACTAGTTTGGGCTTTACTAATTTGGGCTTTTACTGAAATAGAAAAGAAATGAATATTAATTTTGTCAGAAAATACTAAAAGTTGAAATACTAAAAATTTTACACTGTACATAGAAGTTGTTAAAGACCACAATATTATTATGTATCATAGATGTTTTATATAGCTCCTAATCTTTGAACTGCTTGTTTGTCCCCTTAGTTTTGTTTCCCTGTTGTTGTATAATAGAATTATTGTGAACATAATTAATAGAAGGAAATTGTTAAGAAGACTGGTAAACATCAAAGACGCAAACTTATGTCGGAAGGTCCTCGACTCTGTACATATTTTGTTTTATGTTCATTTACTATTAGCCTGAAACTAGTCCTCAGCCTAACCCTCGAGCAAGAGACGCCTTAATGCCGAGTGTTATAATTCTGTCTGGGGAAGTCAGGTCCTAATTTATGACAATTTTTCATAAATGTATATTGTCAGGCAGACATCTTCCAATTTTATGTTAATGTGTGCTATCAGCGCAGCAACTCCGTGCGATTCGATGTAGGATGTCCTCCGTTAAGATATGGTGTTGCACTCGATTCCTAAAACAAGCTGAAATTGAGAAATTGTTGTAAAATTATTTCAGTTTGAACTTCAATCCATGCACTGCTGGAAAGCAGATGAAACAGAGTTTATTCTCAACAGTCCTAGTACGTGGCATGAAATTTTCTTTTTGTTTGTCCCACAATGCAGTGCAGAATCGTTCTTTGTTCCATTTTAAATAGAAATGTTACTTTTTTGGGCTGTCAAAGGACATATTGCACAAAGAAAGTCAAGAAATCCATTCAGGAAAATTAGGTAAAGAACACACTGAATTCTGATTATGGAAAGTAATTACAACTCAACTACTACAAATAATGAAACCATGTAACAGTATTTTTTTAATTATCTTGACTAGCTAAAAAACAAATCATCCTGCTTGGATACGTTTACATGTATATAACATTTTCCCTTAACTTACAATGTTAACCTAAGGAATCAGGTCAGGAAAAGCGGACAAAAATTATTTACGAGCATTTATGGAAGTGCAGTCAAATGTAATACTAATAGATTTATATTTAACTCATGCTGCATTACACCTTTGACAGCAACAGTCACAAGTAATCCGACAACCCTGATCTGATTTAAACCAATAAAATATCTATCCTGTACAAACTGAAAACCGATCAGGAAAAATTACTGTAGGTATCAGAAGCGGTAAGTGATATCGCTGGATGCAATTATAATGTTCAGCATTCAGGCATTAGGCTGAGGGCGGGAGCTAAGTAACATTTCAGGCTAACTGACTATGCATGAAATACATAATTGCAATACTTGCTTAGTTGTATGAGCACAGATAACCACGTTTTGTATTTTGCCAGGTTTTGTGCAGGATCAACCCCCCAAATAGGCAACAAAAACATACAACAAAGAACTTCTCTATTAACTATGTTGTGAACTGTTCAGCTATTCACGCCCAACAATATAGGATTGTTATATAATATAACTTTACAATATACAATATAATGCTAATTTAGCAAAATTAACCTGAGAATTATTGCAGTAAGTTAACATTTTGTTACTCTGTTTAGGTGCAGTCACTTGATTTAAGTAACAATAGACTTAAAAGCTTGGATGGCTTTAAGGATCTTGCAAAACAAACATCAAACCTTAAGCACCTTAAGATTTCTAATAACCAGGTAAGTACAATGTACAATAATTGACCAAGACAAACTGACTGACTTGACTGACTTTATTTCATTATTAGTGCAGAGTGTGCTATTGGGATGGTTTGGGGGGCTGCTGGTTGCTAAGGCACTAAGTACTAACACAATAAGGTGTAAACTTTAATATTTGTTTGATTAATTAATTTTAATTAATCAATTAGCCTTGCAGGAAGGTAGGCTGGGTGGGGTAGGTGCATATGTGAACTACGCAAAACGTGTCATACTTACGTTGCTTTCTTTGATAACATGACAAATGTATATATTTATTATATGGAGAAGAGTGTTTTACTGGGAACTAAACCACTCGTAGATTCCATACGCCACTTCATCCGGGACCCGAGTGGTGTATTTTCCGTATGTGACCTTTGTGAGTGTCGTATCGTTCAATGACGGCACGATTCCCGCCTTTTGCTTTTGTTGAATTGGTTTCTCCATATAATAAAAAGAACATTACACATTTGCTCGAAGATATGGATTTTATTTTCTCGTGGCAAGAACAATATCTGACTCGAACATAAAATTCATATCTTCTCGCCACCGTGTAATATCCTCTCTCTCTATATATATAGATAGATAGATAATAAACAATGGTAGCAAGACTTCAATTCATCGTTTTATTGTGACGACGCTGTTTTGTATGGTCAAAGGATGACCACACTCATCAGGCAATATCAACGAATGACCATTAAATTTCACAAACTGGCAATTATTGATGGGTTTATTAAGACAGATGTCTATTCCAAACCTACAGACAGCCACTTATATCTTCCGCCTTCTAGCTGCCATCCTAAACATGTTTTCAAGGCTATTCCTTTTGGAGTAGCCACAAGATTAAAAAGAAATTGCTTGGAGGAAATTTTTCTCGCCGAGAGAACAGCTGAGTACAAAAGGTACCTTGTTAACCGGGGTTATCCCTCTAAATTAGTTTCTGATCAATTCTCCAAAGCCTCCGCCATTCCTAGAAATGATTTACTTAAGACTCGTGGAAAGGAAACCAAGAAATTGTTTCCATTTGTGATTACATTTAATCCAAATCTACCCGACGTAGGCAACATAATCAGGAAGCATTTGTTCATTCTACAATCCAACCCCAAATTAAAAGAACTTTTCCCTCGAAATTCTATCATACCATCGTTTCGTTGATCAAAAAATCTCAAAGAATTATTAACACCATCTCGTTTCAAAACTGTCAAAGAGGGACAAATAATTCATCAAAACAATGGTTGCTTTAAATGTGATAGGAATAGATGCGACCTGTGTCGAAATTTCTTTGTTGAATCCAAATCATTTCTTAGTTTTCAGACGGGCAAAAAATACACCATTCATTCCAGGCTTTCTTGTGATTCAAAAAATGTAATTTATTTGGCTTCTTGCAAGAAATGTTGCTTGCAATACGTGGGATCTACCACTACCGATTTTAGAATTAGGTTTTGTAATCATAAGTCTGCTATGCTCACAAACAAAACAACTTGTGAAGTAGCAATACATTTTAACAAAATCCCACACACTCTAGATGACTTTTCGTTCCAATGTATTGATCAGGTACAGACCCCAAACAACTCTGAGGAGATCAATGGGCTTCTAATTACAAAAGAGGCTTATTGGAGTGCTCAGCTGTTCTCTTTGGCACCCCATGGCTTAAATAAAAGAAAGGAATTTCATTCCAAAAATAGAATTTGTCATAATTAATTAAATCCTCTCCTATATTGTACGTTATTGATTGATCGTTCAAAGGCCCTTTTCTTGGATTTTGTCAGCCTTTTAGGTGTTGATTGGACTCAAAGGCCCTGTCAAGGGATCTTATTATGATTAATATTATTTAAGGGCCCCTCCAGGGATTTTGTTGCTAATTTGCCCTTTCAGGCTCCAAAGGCCTCGTTTTGGGATTTTGTTACAGTTGATGCTTTCAGTTATATGTAGGGGAGGGTTGTACTTTTTCCAATGCTTGCCGCGTTGCCTCTTCGGTTATTTTATTTGTTTTAGCCAGTTGGGTCTTTTAGTTTTTAGCTTTTATCTCTCAGACTCTGTCGATTATTTTCATAATAGTTTGTTTTTGACTGATTCAATATTTTTGCGCTTTGTTGATTTTGTTTTTTGTTCTTTGTTAATTAACACCACTTTTTGCTCTTTCACGTGATTTTGTACTTTTATTGTCACTTGTAATTACGTAATCACTAGCACCTTAATCTTATTTAAAGCTCATTTTTATTTAAAAGTTGTAATAACTGAAGAAGGTCTCTGACCGAAATGTTTTTTATTAAATTTTTTAATCTTTTTTTACATCAGAAGTTGTCCGTCCTCACAATTTTTTAACTTTCTATATATATATATATATATATATATATATATATATATATATATATATATATATATATATATATTATATATGTTTTTGCAAATTTCTTTCTATCCTTGTGGTGCTATTCTCTTAAGAACAAAAGCAATTTGCTCGAAATGCATGTGTAGATTAGTTAGCGTCAAAGTCGACTATATGTCAGGCGAAAGATACATTTCATATGGGATTACCCACGAACGTTGAGTGCTTTTCCTTCAGGTAGAACAAATATATAATCTATACATCTATAAATATATGATCTACACTTTTTATTTTTTGAGTGATACCACACTCTCATTTTGACTGGGAAGAGCGCCTACACTCAGGTAATGTCAGTTATCCTTTTTTTATTAATGCAAAGAATGCTACTGTGACTGCGTATCCTCTGGAAACTTCCCTAGCTCAATTCAAGAAATGTTGTCTGTTGTTTTACAACTATTGTGTGTTTGCCAGGGTTCAAATAAAGAATGGAAACATATTGCTTCTCCTTAGCAGCTTGTTTGTTCTTTCTTCTATGAAAGAGAACGAAAAGTTCATATTCAGCTGAAACTTTCTTAAGTTAGTTACATGTAAATTTGTGACAGAGGAAACTTTGCAATTATTGCCGCAGACTCCGTGGCACTTACTGAAGCCGCCAATTAATTTCATCAATCTATGAGGTGACTCGCTCACTGATGTGGGTTTTAATTTTGATCAAGTAACAATCTCTACCTTCAATACTTCTCATGTAAATGCCCCTCAGTTGTATTACTCGATAGCATTGTGTATTAGTTTGACGTGGTGTTATTGTTAACACCAAAGCTGGCAACAGAATAGGAATGCACTATTCTGTGACTCGAGGTAACTATTTGATAATTAGATTAGTTCTTGTTTATCGATATTTAACTTTATGTTCTATTTATCTCCAGTAGTGAGTAAAAAAATTATTCATCTTCCTTATACTTTTGTGGAAACAAAGGTGTCTTGTTACACACATTGGTGAGGAAAACAAAAGTATCAAGTTACAAACGTTGGCGTGAAAAGTAAAATTGTCACATTTGCTACCTCTATATTCAATTTAAAATGAACGAAACTCAATGTAAAATACCACAATAAAATTTAAAACTCTCTTAAGAAATGGTAATTATTTTTAGGTCTTGAAAGAAAATACAAACATGAAACATACACACATGCACTGCTAAGATTATGTCTTATCAAGTTTTTGTACGCTCATATTCTGCAAAGGGGAAAAGACCTAGTTGACTACCAAGGGAGAGAACAGCAGGGCTGAGGACCTGTGTGACTACTGTATCAAAGCCGTAAATTGCACTCTGCACTATCCGAGATTGTCTCACTAGTTTTTAATATTTCACTATATGCCAGACATACTTTCGAAAACAAATTCTTAAATCTTATATGACTTAGCTTCACAGTCAATTGAAGTCAAGGTAATTGGAATTGGTATGGAACAAAGACAAGGCTCTGATTCGTAATCCAATCAGGAATTAAAAAGCTAACAGTAACTGGAATAGTTACACGTAGACTCAATAAAATAAGGATAAAGAAATGTAATGTTTTAATTTGTTCACCAAAAGGTGGGAAATGTTAATGCAAACATTTGCTCCTTTACTGTTTCTTTCTCCAAAAAAAACACTCTAAGGCATTGCATTGAGTGAGCAAATGCATGTATGTCACAGCAGTCAGACTAGGGCTTCTATCAAGAACCCAAGCAAATTATCATCTCTACCAGTTGATTGTGGGATCTGTTCGAGAACAGCTGTCTGTTTTTTTAAAAAAGGAGCAGATATCCATCTGTTACCCTAATTATTTTTGGTATTTTGTGAGGATGCATTTTATGTTGTAATATCAAGATCTTTTGATGTGGGTTTCAAAAATTCATCATACTGGTGTTCAATCCTTGTTTTACCATACTCTGTGAAGCACACTAATCATATGAAAATATTTAGACAATGTTGAACAATCATCTTTGCTGCAGCCTTTAAGAGTAATTGCCACTAACAAACAAAGAAATCGTGACCACGGTCAAAAAAATCAATTTTGCTCATAATTTGCCAGTTTGAAGGCCTAGGTAAGTAACTGACGGAAATCAAGTTAGTTTTTTGAAATATCCAATATAACGGCAGAAATTCACGGAAAACGGTTATCGCACCGAAAGCTCAGATTTCACTTCGCAATAATCCGAAATTTCACACTTTTCAGCTTCTTGCTACACAGTCGTTTACATCGCTGTGAAACGTTCTCAACTTTAAAATGTATACAATGATTCTTCCTTAATCAAGAAATAGTGGTTATTTTTATTTCTTGTGTTTTCTGGCCGAACTGGTAGGTAAAAATCTTTTGTTGGCTTGAGTCAGGACAATCAAAGCCTGTTAATGTCTTTAATGTTTGAAACGCTTTAGAAATAGTATTTAACTTAGAAATTGCCTGTAATAGCGAAAAAACACGAGTAGAACCAAACTTAATCACTCCGTAACTCTCCCTGTTTTGTGTCACACATGATACACTTGGCCGATGCTACAATCTTGGAAATGACAATCTGTGGCAAAGGTCAAGTAATTTATGCAGCTTCGGGATAAGTGATGGAGTGTTTGAAGCGTTCACAGTATTTCCCCACCAGTTGCTCTTAGATTCCCTTTGCACTTAGATAACTGCAGGAGCAAGGATATTCGGGACGGCTAAAACGCACTGTTCAGCTTTCTCAAATAACAACGCGAACTAGAGCTTTACACTGCAGTCCACGGTGCTACTATGCAGCGAGTACGTGACGAACTTGGCGGATGCGTCAAATCTGTACAAGATGATGGAGCTTTCTCCAGAACTCAACCTTCAATCGCTTTTTCAAATTATGCGATATTCAGCTATCAGTTTGCTTTCCTTTGAAGCTTCGTCCAGTACAAAAAGCCTACCTTTGCATTCAGCTCATTGATCGGGGTGGAAAAAGAGACGTCAGTATCAGTTTCATGATCAACTTGCAGGGCGAGAAAGGAAGAAGAAAGAGTTGAATTGCATTGACAACGCTGGGGTGGGGATGAGAAAAAACTTCTGATAAAAATTGCCTTGTTTACAAACCAAATTTGTTACACCACGGTTGGTTTTCATTGCTATTTAGCACTGAAGAATGAAGCATTTTTGTAGCCAATGACATGTCGGTATATCTTTAACCTACGTTGTGGTTTACACTTCTGAAAAAGTCAGTGCTGCGTACTCTTTATCATGCTTCATTATGTAGTCTTGTGGATCGTTTTATATCACCAACTACTGCCTCATTCAGTTGACGAGCCTTTCTTTGACCCTGGTTTAACAAGCTTTTCAGTTCAAATAAGTTAACAAGAAATAATTCGAAAACGCAAGTATCCTGTAAGATGTTGGATGTTGCAACAAGGTGGCCAAATGTAATTAAGTAAATTGCATGTGTGCAACATTGGTGATATTCTTGCATGCGTCAATTTTTTTTCCTTGCGTCGAGAGGGACCCTCCCTCTCGATGTTGCGTGACAAGGAGAGGGCCAGAACAGGACTACCTTGCTTCTGGCTAGTCATTGAGGGTATGACCGTTAAAACTACGGAAATTATTTATTTATTATTCCTAAAGTATTTGCATACCTCGACTTCCTTCAATGATGAAAACTTTTAGCACAAGGACTGGCGTGTTGCTTTTTATCCGGTCAGAGTGATTTTAAAGTACAAGCCAGCAGGTGCAAGTCAAGGAGGAATATGTGTTGTTATCATTGAGGAGAGTTTCTGGTTCTCTGTTCATCAAAGACTTCAGTCTTCACTGGCGTGCCTGAGCCCACAGGGAAGAACTGTTGTGAATCTTCTAGTAAATTCACAGACTTGAATAAATTTCCATTTGCCGTGTGTGTAATTTCCACAGATCCTTGAGTGACATGATTCAGCTTCTGGACCTGTACCTAATCAGGAGCCGGTCATGGGCTCCTGACCCAATTAATGAGACTGTCGATTCCAAGAAGTTTCTCGGTTTCTCGAAACGCACACATTCGCCAAAAATGTTCTTCACGTATGTCTCAATGCGATAAAATCTGAAGGACTTGGTGGCTTTTGATATCCTTGTTACACTGTATGAGCGGTATGACCGTAACTGCGTGCTGGCACAAATTCCACCGTATTGAAGAATGAACTCGCGCGGGGCATCTCTAACTCATTCAGCTTACTTCGATTCTTCTTTGATAAGTGCGTTGTTTGCTTGGTTATCGATACAACATTAACTTTTTGTGGGAATAGATAGCCTCCTACTGGCTAGCGATGGCATAAAGCTTGTAATCCCTAACATCGTTCCAATATGTATATACTATTGGGACCTTTTATACTTTGTTCGGCGGGTTAACTGGGCAATCTTCTCTTATTAATGCATGATTTCGCACATCAACAACAAAGATCTTGTTATTAAAATTTGACTCATTTTGAACGGTGAAAAAGTGGTTTCAAATTTGCTTCCCTTGAAAATCGCTCAAGCGTGACATTGGGCAGCGAGAAGATGGAGAGTGCGATTTAAAAGTTTGGTGTTTCTTTTTCTCTTTTTTTAAACTCTTGTCGGCGATTTTTTAAGTTAAATACCACTTTTAAAGCTTTTCAAATGTAAAAGACATTAATAGGCTTTGATTGTCCTGTCTCAAGCCAACAAAAATGGCTTACCTATTTTAGCGTGTTGCGTTACATATCAAATTTCAAAGGGGCTGAATTGCAGTTTTCTCGATTTTTGATTGGCGTTCATGCAAAATTGCTAGTAGATCCCACAAAAATGAATCCGTAAGCCTAAAATTCATCGACTGAACTGTCCTTTGTTAGAATATCAGACGATTTGAAGCACTACCGGTCAACTTTTTTCCTCACTGAATTTGCATAACTTTTGAGTTTTGTTTTAATTAGAAAAGTATGTCTACTTAATCGGGGCTCAGTTTGGCCAGTAAACACAAGAAATAAAAATTATCACTATCTCTTGATTAAGGAAGAATCAATGTACACATTTAAAGTTGAGAACGTTTCACAGCGATGTAAACGACTGTGTAGCAAGAAGCTGAAAAGTGTAAAATTTCAGATTATTGCGAAGTGAAATCTGAGCTTTCGGTGTGATAACCGTTTTTCGTGGGTTTCTGCCGCCATATTGGATATTTCAAAAAACTAACTTGATTTCCATCAGTTACTTACCTAGGCCTTCAAACTGGCAAAGTATGAGCAAAATCGATTTGTCGACTGTGGCCACATTTTTAGAATTTTCTTTGATTTTTACTGACATTTACTCTTAATATTTTAGAATATACTATTGTAGATAAGTATATACCAATTCAGTGAATAGGCGTTTTGCATGCTCTGATTGGCTTTTTAATCTTGGGATAGTGTGTGGTATTTGCCTCACTGTAAACCGAAAACCAATAAAAATATGTTGAATACTTTCATTGTACATTTACAGCGTTTCTCAGTACCTTTCCAAGGTTTTTATATGACCTAAATTCATGGTATTTCCATGGATTTACCACCATGGAAAAGCCACAGAAAATCAGTGAAACATAACGAAACAAAACACACATGCATGTTCTTATAAGAAAACCCCCTTAATGCAGCTGGTCGTTAATATGACCAACAGCCACTTTCTGAAATCCTATCCTGTATAATCCAAATATGGATTCATAATGTGTAGTTCCAGAAAATAACCATACCCTTCACTGAAGGGAGTTTCCTTTCTTGCTATGCACCCTTTTCCAAAATCAGCCCACAAGATATACCCCCTCCCCTCCAGAAATTCATATTTTTTTGCACAACCCCTGGAAATATTTCGATTTCTAGTAAAAGCAAGAAATAAGATAATTTATAGTTCAAGAGTCTGAATTTTGATGCTTAGGTTTGTTTTGTAGTTAATTATACTGTGGCCAACTTATGAGCAGAAGTATAAATAAATGTCATGTCTCGCATGCAGGTAATGCTATCATGGATTCATTATCTTGACAAAACTGCAACATTTCAATAATGGATAGAGTTCAAAATGCAATCTACTTTTAAGGTCGCTGAGGAAGAACTGCTGGAAAAGAAACACTACACTGCACCAGTTAAAACAAAACAATCTAAACAACAGTTTGTATCAAATTTTGGTGTACTAAATTTGTACATTGTATTTGTGTATTTCAGAAAGGGTTGTGTCTCAGAAAGCATTTTGTTCGGCAGCTGGAAAATTTAATCTTTCTTGACCTTCAACAAATAATTTCAATTGCCTGAAAATAACATTTTTTCACTTGCATTTGTTTTATCCTGCAGGGTACATGTAATTCAATCTTTGTTGTGAACTAGCATTCTGTAGTCTGGCAGTGACAATTTGACATGTTGCTGATTTTATAACTTGCATATTAATTTTTCTTTTATTTATTATGTTAGAATATGATAAACTGCCTAATCTGGAGATGCAGCAGAGCTAGGAAATCTTTCCAGAACTAGATGTTCTTAATTCAAAGTATGGTTTAAAATTGTGTCGTTGCAAGCAGCACGCCTACGTTCGAAAACATTTAAGTGCTCATGCAGAAATGTTCTGAAAACAAACTTGTGTGAATAATGGATTCATGTTACATGCTCCCATCATAGTTAAGCAAAATCAACTCACGGCTCAACTAAATCAACTCAGGTAAAACAGAATCAACTCATAGCAAAGCAAAATCAGTTCACGGCAAAATAAAATCAATTCATGGCAAAACAGAATCAATTCACAGGGGAACTAAATCAACTCTGAGCAAAACTAAAATTAATTATCTCAGGGAGACACAAAATCAGCTCATGGCAAAACAGAATCAACTGACGGCAAAACAAAACCAACTCACGGCGAAACTAAATCAACTGACGGCAAAACAAAATGAAACTGATGGCAGAACAAAATCAACTCACGGGGAATTGAAACGCGGCTACATGAGTGAAATAAAATAAACTCAGGTAAAACAGAATCAACTCAGCAAAGCAAAATCAGTTCACGGCAAAATAAAATCAATTCATGGCAAAACAGAATCAATTCACAGGGGAACTAAATCAACTCTGAGCAAAACTAAAATTAATTATCTCAGGGAGACACAAAATCAACTGAAAGCCAAGCAAAATCAGCTCATGGCAAAACAGAATCAACTCACGGCAAAACAAAACCAACTCACGACGAAACTAAATCAACTGACTGCAAAACAAAATGAAACTGATGGCAGAACAAAATCAACTCACGGGGAATTGAAACGCAGCTACATGAGTGAAATAAAATAAACTCAGGTAAAACAGAATCAACTCACAGTGAAATGAAATAAACTCAGGAAAAATAGAATCAGCTCATGGCAAAACTAAATCAACTCACGGCAAAACAGAATTAACTCATGGCAAAACTAAATGAAACTAAATTATCTCACAGCAGAGCAAAATTAACTCACGGCAAAACAAAATCCACTCAGGTAAAACAAAATCAACTTACCGCAATACAAAATAAACTCAGGTAAAACAGAATCAACTTAAAGCAAAACAAAATCAATTCATGGCAAAACAAAAGTCAACTTGAAACAGCCAAATTGAGTCAAGTCACGCAAAATAAAATCAACTCACAGCAAAGCAAAATCAACTCACAGTGAAAAAAGATCGACTCAAAGCAAGATAAAATTAACTCTTCATGGGAAAACAATCAATTCATGGCAAATCAAAATCAACTCATGGTGAAACAAAATCAATTTATGGGAAAACAAAATCAACTCATGGAAAGTTAATAAAGTTTACCTACCTTCAACAGATCACTCGACTTGTGAAGAAACTTTGAAACAAGTGTTCTCTCAATCTTTTTAAAAAAAAGGCTTGAAAAAAGTAGCCAGAAAACAATTTTTACCGAACAGTTTCCCCTTTACAATCGCTATAAACACATCAAATCCCATGCATTGAGCTGCAGTGATGATGGGCAACCCTAAAAGCTGGAATGACAGAACAGCACAACGGCAGAACAGCAGAACAGCGGAATCACGGAATGCCGGAAAATGGCCCCAAATCCTAAAATACGTAATTGCGGAACGGCGGAAAATGACCCCGAATTCCAAAAGGCGGAAGAGTGGAACAGCAGAAAATGACCCTAAATTCTGAAAGACGGAACCGCAGAGAATCCCATGAAATCCTAAAAGACGGAATGACAGAAAATGCTCTGAAATCCTAAAAGATGCAATGACAGAAATCACCCGAATTCTTAAAAGACGGAATGATGGAAAATCACCCGAAATCTTGAAAGACGGAATGATGGAAAATCACCCAATATCCCAAAAGAGGGAACTGTAAATACTGTAAAACAAAGCCACTCTAAAAAGCTAATGCTAAGAGCCACAGATCTGCAAAAAGTTGCTTCCCTCCTCACACCCCCTCCCCCCAACAAAGGGTTAAATGATAATTTAAAGAAACAAGTAAGTGACATCAAGCTCAACTATCCCCTTTTTGCGTTTTTTTCCTGCATGAATACAAGTTCCGCGGAAATTATCTTGCTGATACCATGTTGAAACATCATGTTGTTAGAGTTAATGTAACTCAAAAGGACTGGAGTGATTTATAAAACTCTGCAGGTAATCCATCTGTTCCTGGCGATTTTTTGTTTTGGAAATCATTTAAGGCTTTTAGGCATTCTTCAGATTTACTGGTCCTTTTTCTCTAGAGGGGTAATGTTTTCAAAGAAAGCGGAGCCTGCATCATTTGAGTTTTCAGGATGCGTAGCTAAAGTGTAAAGAGCTTTATAATATTCCATTTGCTCTTGAAGAATCTTGAATTGATCGTTTGTGACGGTACTGTTTGAGCGTTTTAATTTTGCAATTGTCTTTTTTTTTTCCCATAATTTCTTTTCTCAAGGTCATAAAAGTAACAGGTGTTGCGTTCGCTGTCTTCGTACCACCTCACCTTACCTCTTAGAATTGCACCTTTTGTTGTGTATTGCATAATCCTCTTTAGGCATAGTCTGATGCTTTGAATTTCACAAATTTTATGTTTGTTATTTCAATCTGCTTCAGCTCTTTTAAACAGATCATTAATGCGGTTCTGGAGAATAGTTTCAGTGGATTTTCTCTCTCTAGATTTGTTTTTGGAATGTTTTGCGATAAAACCACTAATCTCCATTTTAATCAGATCCCATCTCAGATTTAAATCTTCAACATCACACCAAGTTTGTAGAAAATACATATTTCATGGCAAGAGTTATTTTCTTATAATGTGGCAACCTCCCGGACTTTAAACTAACAGAGTTGTGTGTCTTGCAAATTTTTCAGCTGCAAAGGTTGCTGGGAACGTTCTTATTATAATTGTAATTTTGTTGTTTTAATTATTGTTATATTATTATTATTATTATTATTATTATTACAAAAAATAATAATATTTGCCTCCTGAACTATAATTGTTACAGTGTTTTTACTTGGTTCTGAGTTCTAGCCTCTTGTTTTAGGTAGTATTGATCCATCAAAGTAGAAAAGCTGAAGAATGGAGAAAACTGTGTTCAGCCACCTTCAAACATACAGTTTTCTAACTTCTCTCTGTCTAAAATGTGTTTTTTTTCTTAGCTTAGAGCAGTAGAAGACCTGGACAAGATTAAAACGTTGACTCAGCTTGTTACCATACAGCTTGATGGTAATCCTTTATGTGACATGTTTCAAGACAAAGAAAGCACCTATATCAAGTATGTTTATGTTGTGATGAGTTCTCACATGTGTAATAATGCCAGTTAAAATCTGTTATAGAGATGCTAAGAGGCTGTCTCTGTAAGAACTATGGAGTCCTTTTGGCTACAGAAATAGAATTTAAATCTCCATATTTATTGAGTTATTTTGTTTTCTGACAAAAACATCTCTTGCAAGTGAATATTTGAAAGATAATATATGTGACTTCTCACTCAAAAACGTCACTAACGGATATCCGTTGAACAGTCGAAATGAACGGCTGGCGAACGGCCAACGAACGGATGGGAAAGGGATGTTCCAGCCGTTCAAAACGGTTTTGAGTATCGTTCAAACAGCCACGGAAAAATGTCAAACGGATGCTATTAACGTTCGAACGGCACTGGAAAAATTTCAAACAGATGATGCCAGCCATTTGAACGGCAAACAAAGAACTGTGAATGAACGGCTAACGAAAAATTTCCAATGGATGATGCCAGCCGTTCGAACGGCTAATGAAGAATTTCAAACAGATGATGCCAGCCATTCAAACGGCTGACGAAAAATTTCGAACGGATGATGCCAGTTGTTTGAACGGCTAAAGAAATATTTGGATCATATTATTCCAGGCATTTGAACGGCCAAAGAAAAGGGTTCGTATTGAACAAATGGTGAAAATGCGGGAGATCTTGATGTTTTGATAAAGGACGTGTTTTTGCTCCCCTTTCGTAGGTCTATAGCTGTAATTCTTATTACACACTTCTTCATTTCTGCTTTCAAAACTTGACAAAACTTAGAAATGGACACCAAAAGCTGTTAACAGAATAGAACCGGCAATAATTGTTTTCCATCACAGACCCGAATCTGTCTCTTCGCAATAATGTGCGGAAATTTGCATACCAATCATCGACCCGTTGTGCGTGACCTGTAACACAAGTTTTGTTGATAGAGATCAAGTGCACTTCGACAGAACTCACTAGTAAACAGTAACAGTGTCTTGTTTCAACATCTCTCCTCAGAGTAGAGCACCAAGTTTATTTTAACATTATGTCCTGTCTGTCTTTTGGTAATACCTGTCAATCGATTTGGTTCATTGTAATATTCCAGATTTGAGTTTTTCAAAGAGAAAGAAAGAACGTCTTTTCCAATGGCCCTTTAGAGTCTGAGTTTTAAGTTTGTTTAGTTCAGTTAATTGGGGTGCAGCACGAAAAACGGCGAGCGAAAAAATAGGGGAGAGGCCCTTTCTCTTGACACGGGTTGTGCTGGTTTAATTACTATCATTTAAAGTTTCCTTGACAATCTGCTTGACACAATCATAACAGCATAACATGAGCCATTATGACATCTGTTCAAAGTATTTATTTCTTGAACTGTGATTTTAAATACAGTTTTTCTTTCAGAATGGATAAACGTGGCCATTTGAATCAGAAAGGTTGAATGTTTGTTTTAAACGAACACAGCCATTCGGGCGGCTGTATAAAGTTCCTTCTGAACAGATAATCCCAGCCATTTGAACGACTGATTAGTTTTGCGTGAATGAATAGCAGCAGCCGTTTGAACAGCTGAATACTATTTTCCCGAATGGGTGACATTAGCTGTTTGAATCACTGCAGTTCCTTTCAAATGGATAACATCAGCCGTTCAAATGGCTGCAATTTTTTTTCGAACGGATAACTATTTTTTCGAATGGATGACCATTTTTTTCAAACAGACAAAGATATTATTTGAATGGGCAACCTCAGCCATTTGAACGGATGAAGATTTTTTTGAACGGATAGCAGCTGCCATTTGAATGACTAGACTTTTTTCTTAATGGATGATCCAATCCGTTCGAACGGCATCTCATCGAGTACAAACAGATGACAAACAGATGGCAAACAGCAAGCGAATGATTTTTAAGCGTTTGAACGGATATCCGGTCACATATTTGAACTGTGGAGAAAGATATGAAGACGTGATTGATCATCACAGTTAAATACATGTATACACAACTTGAGCAGTTGTGAAACTAAAGCCTCAAGAAAACTCAGGCTTGAACCGGATTTGAACCCATGACCTCTGCGATACCAGTTCAGTGCTCTACCAACTGAGTTATCAAGCCAACTGGGAGCTGGGTATATTGCAAACTCACAAAGTGACTTCACAACTGCTTAAGTTATGTGTGCGATTGCTGCTATGCATGCTCTACAAATAACAGTTTGATGAATTGCTACAGAAAGAGGTCAATATCCCCACATAAAATTTCATTACTTTCATTCATAGTTGTGAAATGGAAAACACTATCAAAACAAGCACTTAAATTCATAGAGACACAGGCCAGCAGAATAAAGTCCAATGTTAATAAGATGGTGCGCTAGGAAGCGAAAAAGCCAAATCATGACTTGAGAGTTAAAAGGTTAAAATGCAAAAAGTGTTAACGTTGCACAGGGATGTTTTGTTCGTGATGTGTCACTTAAATGTTTTATGTAAACAAGTTTCCACTCAAAAGAAAGAGCAAGCGACCTGATGCGACAAATCCCAACCTGACGCCATCAACAGCATATCAAAATGGTCATTAAAACGTTCTGCCAGAATTATGAAGTTTTGAAGTAAGGAAACTGGTCACTTGAATTACACTGTAAACAACTTTATGTAAATTATGGACAACTCCAAAGTTCTACGAGTGTTTTGTCATTTTCAGTTCAAGTTTAAGTGGTACATCCCAGCATATCAAAAAAGATTGTAAAAACATCCCTCTGCAATAAATTCAAAACCGTCTTGACAAACAATAACAGTAGTTGACTACCAAGGGAAAGAAAGGCAGGGGTGAGGACTTGTGTGACTACTGTGTCAGAGCCATAAATTGCACTCTGCACTATCTGAGATTGTCTCACTAGTTTTATATGTCATGTGATGTGACCAAGGACGGCAGTCATTGTTCAGGTAGGGCCACTCCTCCCTTTTTAGTGCAAAAGTGAAACGTTACTGTGGCTGCGTATCTTTTAGAGTTACCCACAGGTTGGTTCAACAAAATGATATCATCTTCTGTTTTCAAACTGCAATACTGTGTTTGTCAAGGTTCAAATAAAGAAGTGAAATGCTTGGCTTCTCCTTAGTGGCTTGTTTATTCCTTGCCTCAATTGCATCTGTTAGAGAGACCTTTAAGTTCCTGAGTTAGTGGCTTTAGTTTATAGCCTGTGTAGCAAGCATTCCCATACAAAGAGCTTTTCTGCATTCTGACTGCACGTAAATTGGAGCGAGAGCAAAAAATTGGTGAGGCAGGGGGAATGCTTGTTACGCAGGCAAATTATAAATTTGTCACAAAAGAATCAGGAAAGTGCTCAAATATTGCTGCAGACTCCGTGGCACCCGATGAAAGCCCAAATTAATTTGCAACCAATTAAATACAAGCTATGTTTATTTTTGGTCACACATAGTAACTTGACACTTGCTTTTCACACACAAGTGTTTGCAATTAGAATTTGTCTAATCAGGGACTCTTCCCACCAAAAAAGGAAGCTAATCAAGCAGTACATCCAGAAATTTCACTTTAAATGTTTGGACGTTTTTTAGTGTCTTCAGTGGCATTTTAGTCTTGTACTAATGAGCACTCTTAAACAAAGGAAATTTTTACTAGAGATTTTCTTTAGGTTTGTAGTATGGAAACTCTTCAAATATTCCTGAAGAATAAAAATAAAACTTTGATAAAATAAGGCTTGATGTTACATTTCTTGAGGTGGAAGGTTTTGCCATCACTTTTCCCAAAACTCTTAACCAGCCAGCCATAGAGAACTTTAGGCTTCCCTCCCACCTATCTTCAGGACAGTGCCCACTTTTGTTAATGTGCACACATTCTGAGCATCATGCAAGGCATGGTTTACACACCACGTGAGTGCTATGGTTGACATTGACATAATTCAACTACGCTACCATGTACGCGAGTAAAATGAAAACAAAATTTTTCTACTGTGACCGAATCAAGCTTAATGAACCTGTTCCAGGAACGTCAGAATAGCAGCATATTGCTAACCACTACACAGTGTCACTGTCAAGAGCAAATGTCACCAAAATTCAAGCAAAATTAAACTTTGGGGGCAGAAGTGGAAAAACCAGTGTTTGTCTTTTTTCAGCTACAAATAGCCCTTAGGTAGATGTGAAATGTGATATACTTTTTTTTAAACTCAAAGCCCTTTTGTAGACCACATTGGGTTGAAATTCATGTCACCGATGCTTTACGAGCTAACAATTACCTCCAAAATGTCATCTCCAACATTCTAAAGAAGAAATCTTCTACCCAGCGTACAAACGCCAGCACCTGAGGAACTTGTTTGTATGTTTTTCAAATGGGCCATACCCTCTGATTCCACGCTTACATTAATTGAATTTCCCAGCCTCTAACTAGACTTCTTCAAAAACATGATATTCGAGTTGTTAGCAAGCCAGTCAAGACATTACAACAGGCATTTTCCTCTCCTAAATCCCAACCTTCGATTGAATTGCAATTAAATGTGGTCTACAAAATATCTTTTGCCCACTGCCCATGGAGTTATGTAGGTGAAACTGGCAGATCCTTTGAAACTAGGAAAAACAACACACGAGGAATGTGAAGTCCTGTGCAAGGGGTTTCAACATTATTGTCACTTACATTTTTTCCATTTTAATTTGTTCTTTTTATAGTCCCACTTATTTTTGTATATATTTGTAGTTGTCATTTTTAGTGCAGAGTGCACTATTGGAATGGTTATGGGGGCTGCCTGCTGCTAAGGTGCTATGGCCCTATGGCCTTATGGCGCTAAGGTGTAAACTTTAATGTTTAATTAATCAATTTCAATTAATTAATTAGTCTAGAGGCAAGGAAGTGGTGGGGGTGGGGTGGGAAAGGTACACGTGTACTCTACGTAAAACGTTTTATCGCCGTCAGTTAGGTGTGAACATCGCAAAGCTATATATTTGTTTCAGGTAATCCCTTGCTCTCCTTGTGGTACCATACTCTTTAGAACACAACTAATTTGCTCTAAACGCATACGTAGATTAGTTAATGTTCGTGGTTTCTAAATTAGGTGGAGGATACATTTCATACGGAATCGTGCACAAATGTTGAGTGGTTTTCCTTATGGTAAAATTCAACATGCAAGACACATGCGTTTTAGCATCGTTAGTGTAATACACTATCTTTCCATGCAGTATTTTATGTGTCATGTCATGTGACCAAGAATGGCAGTTATTTTTCAGGTACTGCCAATTGTCCCTTTTTATTGCAAAAGTGAACGTTACTGTGGCTGCGTAGCTTTTAGAATTACACACAGGTCGGTTTAACAAATATCATCTGCTGTTTTCAATCTACAATAGTGTGTTTGTCAGGGTTCAAATGTAATGCTTCTCCTTAGCGGCTTGTTGTTTCTTGCCTTAATTGTGTCTATAAGAGAGACCAAAAAGTTCCTAAGTTAGTGGCTTTAATACTCCGCAAATTGTAAATTTGTGACAAAAGAAGCCAGGAAAGTGCTCAAATATTGCTGTAGATGCGGTGGCACCTAATGAGAGGGCAAATTAATTTAATCAGTCTTCAAGGAGACCCATTCATATTGGCCAAGTGGTGCTGTTTATCTTCAATACTTTTTGTTGAAATGCTTCTCAGCCATCGATGTCATTGTGTGTTAATTTTGAATTGGTTTATTGTTAACAACAAAGGTGACAACAAAAAAAGAAAGTGGTATTTTGTGACTATCTGATAATTAAATTAGTTCTTGTTCATCGGTGGTAAGCAAATTTGCATTTTTTAGTTAAACAATATCATTTCTGTTCCGTTTCTTTATCACTACATCAGATATTTATCTTTCATTTACCTTCAAAAAACAAGCACATCTTCCATGTGTTTTAGAGAAAACAAGGGTTTCATATTACATGCCTTTGCAAGGAAAACAAACGTATCAAGTTACAAAGTTGGCGTGAAGAGCTAAATTGTCACGTTTGCTGCTTCAACGTATTATTGAAATTAAAATGAATGAAAATTGACGTAAAACCCCAGTAGTAATTTGTATGTAATTTTTGGACCTTGAATTAAAATACAACCTTGAAACATACACACTGCTAAGGGGAAAAGCCCTAGCAGACTACCAAGGTAGATACAAACTGGAAGTGAACCGAGCAGGGGTGAGTACTTATTGGACTACCATGCCAGAGCTATCAATTGCACTTTGCACTATCTGAGATTGTCTCACTAGTTTTCCATTTTTATCCATTGAAGGATGCAGTCTGACGGCCAAAAGCTCAAAAGTTTTAACTCTATATAGTCAGTGAACATTTTTTAAAATTTTTTTAATAAATTCCAATGATTGAGAATTGTGTCTTGTTTAATTAAGTCATGGCATTTTTGTTCTAAACAGGGTAATACCGACCATTCGAAGTTTAGTTTCCATGTAAAAAGTTATCTCAGGATAAATTTGGTAAAAACAAGTCCCTTAAGAAATATTAAGTTTCACTGTTTATTTTTTTTGCAAGTCACACTTTCATTCCTGTGGAATTTACCATATGTGCTTGTTTTATTGGCCTCGTATCATGCGAAGGCATTGCATTCCTAAATTTGCTTCATAGGGAAGGAATCCCACATGCTGGTAAATAATCAAAGTGGCTATGAGCCACTCAACTTAGAAATGGATCGTCTGTAAACAGTGAAAATGTTGATGCCACTGACTTGAGGTTTTAATCCGTAACCCACTGGCAAAATGCAACAGTAAGAGAATACATGAGGAGATGTAACACCTTATGTTGAAAACATTCATGAAGATATAGATTGTTTTCACTGTCACGCAATAAAAAAATAAATCGAAAACCATCCAGTGGAAAAAGTTATGAAGTTATGATGTGGTAGAAGATAACTAAATAAGAATTTTCTCCCAGTTTTAGGCCTGCGTGTTTCCCCAAACTTCAGATATTCATCGAAATGTTTCGCAGATATTTACAGAGCCCAGTATGAAAACACCATGTTGGTGTACCTCCGTGGTACACCAATATGGCGGCCAGAAAATATTGAAAACATCTGGAACTTACTTTGGCTATCTAGGCGATTATCAGTACTGATCAAACAAGCATTTACATAAGCACTTTTTATAATGCTCTAACTTCTAAAAAGGCTCAAAATCATGAGATAAGTATACATTTTTCAACAAACTCGATCGTAGCCTTGTGTCACGCACCTCCATAACCCTGAAATTCAAAATTCTCTGGATTCCAAATGAAGCACGCTACTGAGCTGTAAAATTGTAAAAAGATATAAATATACCGCCTCTTATGCCTGATAAGGATAAAAACTTTGGTGGTTCTTTAGTTTTGAATTTTAGGAAGTGTTGACGTCACGTGAAAACGATCTATTGTTGATCCTCGCCAAGACAATTATATGGCTTGTCTAATCAGCAAAGCAAGTATAATTGGATTCTCATTTTCATTCCTATTTTTTTCATTCTTTATTTTCCTAGGCAATATCTAATCAGTGATTTTTTCCTTTCTTCTTTTCCTTTTGAGAGATCTTAAAAATAATAATAATAATAACAACAACAACAATCATCCAACATAGAGTCATACAGTATTGTGCAAAAGTAATGAGTGAAATGCGCAAATTTCGTTCTTTGTCTCTGCAAAATTTTGAAGAAAATTTGCCGGAAAATTCAAGCGTCTTTTCGCAATGTCTTGAGCGTTATTTCTTTAAAACAAAGGACGAAAATTCGTGACATTTTCAAGACCAGAACGACAATTCCTTACCAGAGAGATAATTCCGCTTGCAGTATGCGAAACATTGCAGTGCAGAGCGCTGACCAGTATGGAGCCATCAATGTATCATTCTCTTGTGAACAATCGCAGTCACGTTGACGCTTTACTCCTCTATGAAATTCGCTGTTGTTAATGTGTTCATCTGTCTTTCATGGCAAAGAACGTAGAGAATTTGAATCCTTTGATCGTTTTCAATGACACGAACTCGCTAACTTAAGCTTTGCCACATCACGGTGCTGGCAAGGCAGGTACAAAAGTCGGACCGCTAGTCCGGGTGAACTCGAATGAAAGTAAAATTCTTAATAAGGTCTTTTTGAAGGCCTACGTCACCTCAGAATTCATCCAAAGTGACATCAAATTCAGTGATCAATGGACAAGCAGACATGTTGTTTATCTAGTGCCAGGTCTCCACATGCCCAGTCCCCTCAGCTGTTATCACGTTCGCCACGTTCTTGTCCGCCTGCCATGATGGATAGAATATTATTCGCGACAATCCCTCTTTATTTCACACTCATAAATTAGAGATGGAGACATGCGACCGTACTTGAGCATGTTGGAAGTGCAAAGAAATGGGATTAGGGAAGGAAAAGTGCAGAGATGTTCGGATGGCAAGTGCAAAGGGGAAAGACATGGTATCCGGTCGTTTCGCCAATGAGTTGTTTCGCCAATGTCTCGTTCGCCAACATCTTAGGTCGATTGGCCAACATCCTAAGTTGCTTCGCCAATGTCCTACTGGTCAATTCGCCAATGTCTAAATAAAAGTTTACCTTCACTTGTGTGTGTTGTCATTTATTTCAATACCTCACCTAGAATTATTTTCCATGCAAGAGCACCTCATTATTTATGATGACAGTTCTCTGCTATGCTAACCCTCCCGCTAAGATTTTGTTTTTGTATGAACACTAACGGGGGGAGGAAGCGTAACTGATTTATAACAATCAATACAGCTTGAATGTTACTAAAACTGCAAGTTAAAAAGTCTTCAGCCGAGTTAAGGTATTATGGTAGGTGGATTGACAGTGGAAATCACGCTCTTACGTTGGCACTTTGAAAGAAAACCCCATCAACCTATACATTTTCTGAAAGCTTAATAGTTATAGAATACAATCATATCTTTGAAATTTTCTAAAAAGTTATTGTCGCAGTGATATTAAGAGAAATACCCAGAAACACTGCTTCGCTTAAACTGGTTCGCTTCCGCGCGTGAATTATCGGAGTGGCGCGATTTACATCGGAGATGTTTTCTCACACATCACCCTCAAAAATCGTGTCTGCGTTTTTCCAGATGTGGTTTGGTTTTTTTTCTACACCCTCCTAAACTTTGATATTTTTAATGCGAACGTTTCCTTCTACGAAAGAGGCCATAACTTTGAAACGGAAGCGAAATTAAACAAAGCCCGACACTGTTTTTCGAAGGAGGTATCCTAGAACATACCTGCCGATTTTCAGCCAATTCCATAGGAAGACGCGCGTAAACGAACTAAAAATGTTCATCCTTATATGCAGTTTTATTTTATCAAGAAAAACATGAAAAACCTTTTATGAGATTTGTATGAATAGGTGTTAAAAATTCCCTCTGCACTGACAGATGTCGGCATGGGTCAGTTTACCACAACAATGGGTTATGACAACTTGAAATAAACAGACGACTAATATTCTGGCACGGAAACCCGCATCACAAGGAAGTCGTCCGAGAAGGGACAAACTACAAGTTAAACTGCCATGATCTTTTACTTAAAAGATTTCGTTGGTGGCATTGGTATTATGTTGCTTAAGTTTAGGCTCCTTCGTTCTCCAGACATTTTTTGAAACCATGTCTCGTGAAGCCAAAAAGCATGAAAAAGAGGAAATCTCGAGGTCTACATTGTCAACATCTACATCTGCGCTTGACTCTTTCGTTGTGGAAGTTTCGGAATAGCGTCCGTTCTACAACAATTTCTTGCGACTAGCACTTGTTGTATTTTGTCCTTTAGCTTCATTGGCGGGACTAGTGTCCTTGAGTTCCTTCAACCATTCTTCTTGGTTACAGTGCGACCCACGGTCGCTCAGAGCCAAAGATCTTGTTCGACGCTGAACCTGTGGGTTCCACCAGATTTTCGCCTCTTTGGCCTCTTCGAAGACAAAACTGGGCAAGAATTTTTTGTCCTCACAGACAGAAAATTTGACAAGAACTAAAGCCAACTTGCGATGAAACAACCAGATCAAGAACAGTTCGTGTGCATAAATGAAATATCACACCGCAATTCGCATTACTTGTGACAACTGGCGGTGAATTTTAAGTAGAGGCGTCAACGCGCTGTTAGGGGTTAAAATATTCAAAAATAGTTTTTTTGCTTTAACTTAAAAATTAAAAAAGCCCTTTCCCCCATTCTTTTTACAAAATATTTATCACAATCTTCTCAATTTGAACAGCCAAAAAAAGATTTTTCGCATTTTTCGTAAAAATGCACCTACCATGATACCTTAAACAGATCTGTAAGAGACTGGCCTGAATAGTTTGATAATAGCTTCGAACCTTCGATGGTAATATCGCAAGGTCCTGCAGAGCCTGGGTTCATTGTGGCTGCACCGCAAGTACTTCCGCAAGTAGTAATTCCTGTTCAATGAAAACAGGTTGGGAAACAGACCATTAGAGCTTGCAAGCTTTAAGACTGCAACAAACAAAGTGATATCAGCTTTCTCTGGACATAGGCAAGGTAAGTTTCTGAGAAAAGGCTTTGAGATATTACTATCACTCACAATGATATTAACATTTTTATTGCGCATGTCCTTGTTTTGTTCTGGCTTAATTTATCTTACTACTGTGAATCGATGGGAGACTTAAGGAACAGAGCGAATTTTTGCTGGAAAGTTCGAAGGAAAATTCGAGGAGAGCGAATTTTTGCTCGAAAAATTGGGCCAAATTATCAGTAGACACAAATTACTGCTTGAAAATTGGTGTCGACTAAAACAATGGGCAGCGGGAAAATTCGTTGAATTTTCTTCAAACTTTCGAGGTGAACAAAACTTCGCCATTTTTCATTGAAAAGGCCTGAAATTCGCGAATTTCATTGAATTACGCTCTCATTACTTTTGCACAATACTATAGTACCACAAGGGCAGCACCGCGTCTCCTTCGCTCAGCAAAGTTAAGCCCGGTTCGGCAGGGCTCCTGCTTGGATGGGTGACCAAAGTGACCTTTCTTCCCTTTCGAACGAGATATTAATGACTGCAGAACTCCCAGTCTTGTGTAATGTCGTCCAAAACTTTTAATCACGGCTTGAATCATAATTCGAAAATTCATACAGCTCATCAGTTTTGTGATTTTCAATATATCCTCAGTTTTCGGCAATCAAGTATGGTTAAACCTGTATAAGCAGAAACCTCCGGGAAATGAGCTATTTAGATAATTAGCTTCTATATATAAAAACGTTCATGCAAAACTCTATTCAATGTAGATCATTTCTGCAGTAAGATATTGAGTACTTGCTTCAGAAATTCAAAGAATAACTAACTTGACATGGTGCAATCAACTGTAAAACGGCCTTAGACAGTGCGATATTTGAAACCTGGGGGGGGCCACCTACCATAATTTCTGGCCATTTACCCGCTTGGTAGATTACCCGCATCAGTCATTTTTCGTAATAACAAGAAAAAAATTTCAACAGATTACCCGCACTGGCAGATAACCCATACCCAAAAACAAAAGAAATTCGTGAACTCACGAAGTTTGAGTGATAATAAGCCCTCATGGCCGTGCATAGCCCGTTCAAGTGTAAATTTTATTAAAGCCGAAGATTGATAAACTTTTTGCTTAGCTGCCAGTTCAGAGGTGAAAAAATTATCCTTAGCCATGAACTTCTTATTTTTTAATTTATCAGGTTAAATATCCAATTCATTTATGTTTACAGTTGTCAGAAGGCAGTGGAACGCTATTTGGTTGATCAATCGTTCAAGTCTGCCATTTTAGATAGGTTGAAAGGGAGCTGGGACGAGTGTAAAATTTGCTGATTTGATGGAGGATGCGAGGTGGGGCACAAACAAAGAAAGGCAAAACAGCTGCAGTTTTGAAAAAGACAACTTACAATACTTTTAATTTGACTAGCTAAAGCGACTTACAAAATCATTTTACACACCTAGAAATGCACGTCTTTGCTTAAAATACTTACATACTTGAATAATTTACACTAAAATGACGGTTTGTTTGTTCAAAAACCTCTTCACAAGGTAATTAAATTTTTAATGTAATGTTCATTTCAAATGCTATCAGTTCAGTTCAAAATCCGTCAAAGTCTTCATCCTCAGTGTCACTGTTAAACAGGTCAATTAATCGCACATCGAGGACAGGATCTAGAGTTGTGCTTTGTTCATCATCGCTGATTTCAGATGCCCCACTCCCATTGTCCTCAGTGTCACCGGGAACACTTGTAATTCCTGCTTTTTCTGAAGCCATTCGTGATTGCCATGACTTTCACTGTTTTCCACGCATGAATCACCCAATTGCAGACTTCTGCGTATGTGGCCCTTCTCATCTTTCCAGTTTCAGTGAAGGTGTGAATTCCTTCAGACATCCACTTCTCCCACTCCTCACAAACATGGTTCTTGAATGACCGATTGACAGAAATGTCTAATGGCTGCAATTTCTTGGTAAGGCCTTCAGGAATCACTGCGGTAGTTGCTTTGTGTTCAGTTTCGAAAGTGTTGCAAACACTTTCGTCAATATGTGCGCTGAAACTGTCGAAGATGAACAGAGAGGTTCTGTCGAAGAAGGACATGGGTCTCCTCTCTTCCCAGTTTTCCGGCAGCTTCTGACCCACACTGTTGTTCTCAAACGCACAGATAGGCGATTTCAGTGCATAAATCTGCTACACCAGCTCGGTCCTCCTACAAAGTAAGCGACATTCATCTGCCTTGACAGTTCTTTGGCCTTTAGACGGATCATGACAGCGGTGACTGTGTGGTTGTTTTCTCTTCGACTAATGATCCACTCTTTGAATGTTCTTTCCAATGCAGGAAATTTGGCGATGTCAGTACAGCAGGTACGTTGGCATTTAGGCAGCTTTGTCATGATAACTTTTTTCTTTCACCAGTAGTGGATCACAGATTCGTTGATTTCAAATTCTCTTGCTGCTGCTCAGTTTCCAATTTCATCTGCACAAGCGATAACTTTGAGCTTATACTCAAAAGTGAAACTCTGACGTATGCATTTAACACCGGGCATTTTGACTTAAAATTAATCGTGGCTACACTTATCGTAAATGATTGAAGCGTGTATTTCTCATTCAGTCAATGACCTTTTTGTAACATTTTGAATCAAATAAAAACTTCATCCATTGTTTTTATTAACAAAATATCCTTTACCGTGTAATTAGTAAGTTTTCACGCCCATTGTTTTTGATCTTCCATTTAATGATACCACTTGTAAAAATCCATTCCAAAAAAACAATCGATATCTCAGGATCTACTGACCCTAAGAAATTGCTTGAAATGGGAAAATCTCTCTACCTCAAGGCAGTGCTTGCTAGGAATATTTTACTGATGTGCCAAATATTCAAGTGTTTTAAGATGTTGTCTGTGAATGTTTGTTTACACGCGTGCTGACAATCACCTTTTATGTCGCGTCATATTATGCAGCATCAGCGGCACCATGAAATGAACATGTCGGCATCATTTTTTCTCTGTGAATTACTTTGAAACCTACTATTTCACATTTTTATACTTTTATTTTCTGAGTTTATTATTCCAGTTAGTGAATAATGTTTTTTTCAACTAAACAAAGAAACAAACTAGGAAATTAGCAAGGTAAGAAAGTAATAGCACACGTGATAAACGATTTTGTTTGCCAACGATGTTTGTTGATATGTTTTCAATTTGCATCGGTCTTCATCGAGAGCATTAAAGTCTATAGGCAATGAAAGCGGGATAAATGACATAATACACATTGTTTAGGAACAGTTTCTTTAATGACTTTAATATTTTTTTCCCTGCTTGCGGTTTTAAAACTATACTGGAAGATTTAAAAATTATCACATTACCCGCACCTTCCTATAACCCACACCAACAAATGTTTGCGTTGAAATTAAAGTATTACCCACAGGTAATCGGCCAGAAATTACAGTATATGAAAAGGTAGGGGATGCTTGTCTCAGGTGCAAATCAAGGATTCTAATCTCACTTAGAGTGTTGATGACAAAACGTCACCATTCTTAGCTGTCAAAGTATCCTTTAGGGTGTACTGGAAGAAACAATAAAAAAACGCTCTCATTTGTTTTCCGCTTATCACTCAAGGACGCAAGTCCAGTCTACAAGTGCGCGCAGGATCCTTTCTTGAACAGTGGCTAGTAATTGAACCTATTCCATTTTAAGTGGTTTTTTTTTTGGGATCTAATGAAGCTCGAGGAAAGCCCACTTTAGTCTTCTTTAGGACTTAAGTTCAAATTTTCCTAAACCCGCTTGCCCTTTTACTTTCCCCTTCAAGAAAAAGTTTTGGTTCTCCTTTAAATGCAAATGCAAAGTAAGTTTAGATTTCTAATTTTTTGGCCTTTGCGATCGGCCACTTTGGCGACCATTGGGGCGAAAATTGTCTCTCTTGATTTTTTCGAATTTAAAGTGCTTTGAGCTTAAAAAACTATCACATTTCATATCTACCTAAGGGCCATTTGTGGACAAAAAAAAGAAAGAAAATTGATTTTTGACCTCTGCCACCCTATGTTTAAATATTAGATAAATTCATTCTTAAACACAGAGCAAGCCTATGTAACAAGGCTGAGGTGTTCAGCCTGCCAATCACAAATGCCAACGGGCTACCGTTCCCATTTGATTGGCTCAGGTCTAATTTTAGCACGTACCAAGTTGCCACAAAATTCTGGAGAGCGACAGGTGTAAATGTTGTTTTATTTTAGAAGTAAAGCAGTACCTTTTGAACTAAATAAATGATAGCTTCAGGAGAAGAGTTTAGAAAGATAATTGCCTTTTCAAACTCATGGATATGGGAAGCGTAGAAACGTGTTTGTTGTGGGGACTCTGATATGCAAATGTGTCACTCACTCACTCACTCACTCACTCACTCACTCAGGTGTAGACACTGTAATAAGCCCTTTGCAGCTAAGCCATCATGTGACCTACTTTTCATAAAATTATGGGCTATAACGTAATGAATGCCAGAAATTGAAAAAGCACTTTGAAAAAATTATATTAATATGGCCAAATTTGAGGCCCACATCATTAAAGAATGAGATTTTATGACGGACGGAATTTTTGAAAAACACAAGAAGATTTGTATGGAAAAAGTTGTTGGAGAGCAAGGCCGTGCTCTCCAGCCACATTTTCCATACAAATCTTCTAAACTTTCCAAAAATTCAAAGTGTTGTATAAACTTACTCTTTAATTCCAGGGGCCTCAAGCTTGGCCATTTTGGTATTTTCGATGCACTTTTTTCATTTCTGGCATTCATTAAGTTATAGCCCATAATATAAAAATTTTCAAGGAAAAATGTGGTCACATCACCCCAGCTGCAAAGGGCCTATTAGTCAGCCCGAACGAGAGTGTGCAAGCCTGATGCCATGTTGGAATAGTAACCAAGCCTGACGCCATCTTGGAATAGTACCCGAGCCCGATGCCATATTAGAATAGTAACAGTGCAGTCAGCGCGAGCCTCGCTATCGTGTTTGCGCGGTTACTACTCAAAGCATACATCGTGCCAGATGATTTTGTAGCTTTAACATGACCAATAATGTTAGGTGTTCCACTAAATTGAAGTGGAGTTGACTTCGAATGTTCAAATTAGTACTATGGCCAACTTGAAGGCTGAATTTCATGAGCATTTGACTCATCCAGGCGTTAAAAATGACCAGGATATGAGCATTTGTTTGCTGGAAAGTGACCTGTCTCATGTTAATGTGGTAAGCTTTAATGAGAATGTGTCATATTTGACAACCTCAATGAACTTGTATGAGCAAAACGAACACTTCTCAATGAACAAAACCAGGGCAAACATTGGCGCCATTACATAACATTGTAATTTCATTTTTATTATTTAGTAACAGCCAAAATATTGTTTTAAATATACGACCTTGTGTCAGCCATGCAGTAGTCATTGACTTGTTATCGTTTTACTTTTCAAGTTTGGCTGATTAGATCTCCTGTGAGATCTAACGGTCAATCAAGCAGGACCTTTGTTCAGAGCTTTGCAGTTTATAGCACTTGCGTTTTTCATGTTGAGTAGTCCACATTCAACCAACATCAAGTTAAGTTTAGATTAAAGTTGAGTTCTCTACACTTCTTAATGAGTAGTTTCTTAGAAATCGATTTTGAAATAAAAACTAGCGCTAAAAGTCACAACGTTTTGACCTCTCCGAGGTCATTTTCAAGTGATTAAAATTTTCTAAATTAGCATAAATATGTTAAAAACAAGTTATAATAGATAAAAATGTGGCAAACACTAAAATTCCATTTTACAATGGAGTTCGAAGAAAATGGCAGGCTTCCCTTTCTCGGAATGGATGTTATCAGGAATGGCTGCCACCTAGACACCATGGTTGACAAAAAACCGACGGACAAAGGACTTTTGCTACACTACCACAGCCACGTTGATGCCAGATACAAATGGTCACTGCTGAACACCATGCTTAACGGTGCATTTCAACTCTCATCTAAGTTTTTTCACGAGGAATGTGAATGCCTTAAAGAGATCTTCTCCCTACTGTGCTATCCTGACGACCTTGTGCAGTCAACCATTCGCAGATTCACTGAATCAAAAGTGTCTGAGGATTCACACACCTGAATGGCTGATAAAAGAGAAGCCCCAGTCAGAATCGTGTTGCCCTACAAGGACCAGAAATCTGCAAAAGTAGTTCATAAACAGCTGGCTGACCTCAGTCGGAAGATCATTGCAGATATTAGCCCAGTTTACTAATTCCTAGCTCTCCTCTGGGAGAATAGGGCCATAATTTTTACACAAGTAGAAAGATCAAGGATGAAATTAAGGTCAAGGAAAACAAGCCACCTCTTGTGAGTCAACAATGCGTGGAGTATTCATTTCAGTGTGACCTGTGTGGCCCATGTGGCTACACATGCCGACACCTACACCAATGAATTGAAGAACACAAAGGATCAGCATCAGCAGGCCGTACAGGAGAGTACTGCCCGCTAAATTGGCCAATCACAGCACGCGTACTAACTAAGAGATATAATAATGTTCCTTACAGTTGGAGAAAAGAAAGACTAGACTGCATCTGTGAATAATTTGCATCAAGGTATTGTCAAATGTAAACAGCGAGCGTGAGACATCTTATTCTGGCCTAGCATGTCTTCTCAGATTGAATATAAGCTGTCCAAGTGTTCCATATGCAGCCAATTCGAGAAAGCACAATCCAAACAACCAATGGTGATTCAAGAGCTTCCAGACAAACCATGGGCTAAAATTGGAAGTGACATTACCTGCTGAGTGTTGATTACTACTCCAAATGGATAGAAATTGCCAAACTGAGCAACTTGAGCAGTAACAGTGTCATCTGTCACTTGAAGAGCCAGTTTGCCAAATATGGTATCCCGGATGAACTAATCAGTGACAATAGACCTCAATACTCCAGCTTAGCATTCAAAGAATTTAGCAACAACTATGGTTTTGTATGGAGGAAAAGGTTGTTGCTATTCATCGTGGTAGATGCAATAATAAAGTGTATTATCATTTGTCTCATGAAGTAGTCACTTGAGATGTAGATCGCAATGTTTCGACTGCTTATTGTTAGTTTTCTTCAGGCGATAAGGTCGACTGATTGCACGGTATCATTTATATCACAAAGGTTGGCTGTGATTGGTGCATTTCGATCCTCCTATTGTTCCATTGTTCCGGCGAGTAGCTGTTCCCTCAGTGGTCCACTGTTGTACTGTTCTCCTGTTATTGTGTTTCTTGATCATGGGTATCCATGCTTCAGGAATTTCAATTCCACTATCCCTGTTGATGTTGTTGGGGTGAAGTCTTATGTGAATAGTTTCCTTGACCCTACGTGTGTACCAGTGAGGATCTCGATCAATAAACTTGACCTCATTCCAGATAGGATGGTGGCCGGTCTTGTGGGTGTGTTCAGAAACGGCGGAGGTCTGGGTACAGGTGAGTCATATCCCTGTCATGTTCTTTGATTCTCTCCTGCATAGATCTCCCTGTTTCCCCGATGTAGACTTTGCCACACTCACAGGGAATCCTGTGCACAACACCATCTTGTTAAGCCAGGTTGATGGTGTCCTTTGGTCGCACTAAGTGTAACCGAAGTGTCGTGTCGGACTTAAAGACGGTGTGAATGCCTTGTTGTTCTAGGCAGCGGTGGAGAGACTCCGAAACTCCTTGGACTTAAGGTAAAACGGTGGTGGATTTAAATTCCACGACAGGCTCTCTTCTTGGGGCTGTTCATGCCTTTGTGATCTTCTGTACAAAAGAGGAGGGATATCCATTAGAAACAAGTACAGATGACAGATGTTTCTTCTCTCCAGCGATTACTGATGGTTTGGTCACGAGACGTTTAGCCCAGTCATTCAGACACTTCACAATACAGTGCTTTACTGACTGAGGGTGGTGTGAATCATATGCTAGGTACTGATCAGTATGTGTTGGTTTCCTGTAGACACTGGTGGTAAGGCGGCCATCAGGTTCTCTGTAAACTGACGTGTCGAGAAAGGCGATCTTGTTGTTGTTCTTGATCTCCATGGTGAAACGGATTGATGGTTGTTGACTGTTCAGGTGTTGCAGGAGACATCAACTCTATCCTGATATAGGATGGTGAAAGTATCATCTACGTAGCGTTTCCAGATCTTAGGCTTGCAAGGTGCGGACTCTATTGCTTGTTCTTCAAATATCTCCATGTCGAGATTAGCAATAACCGCGGATATAGGGCTCCCCATAGCTGCGCCATCTCGTTCGTAAATTGATCCATTGTACGGTAAGTACGTAGATCTTAATACGAAATCCGAGGTCCGCGATTTGAACTGGTGTAAGTGTCATGCGGTCAGCCTAACAACATCAACAGGGATAGTGGAATTGAAATTCCTGAAGCATGGATACCCATGATCAAGAAACACAACAACAGGAGAACGGTACAACAGCGGACCACTGAGGGAACAGCTACTCGCTGGAACAATGGAACAGTAGGAGGATCGAAATGCACCAATCACAGCCAACCTTTGTGATATAAATGATACCGTGCAATCAGTCGACCTTATCGCCTGAAGAAGACTAGCAGTAAGCAGTCGAAACGTCGCGATCGACATCTCAAATGACTACATCATGAGACAAGCGATAATACACTTTATTATGGTTTTGTACACACAACTTCCAGCCCTAAGTACCTTCAGGCCAATGGACAAGCAGAGCGAGGAGTAAAAACCATTGAAAGCACAAGATTCATGCAAGGCTCTGCTGAACTACAGGAACACACTATTAGAAAGAATAGGCTTATCGCCTGCACAATTGTTCATGGGCTGCAGATTGAAAACATCTTTACCAACACACGCAGACCTTGTAAAGACACATGGAGCCCAAGAAGTCAGGGAACACTTTCAGAAAAGAAAGCTGAAAGAGAAAGTTGATTATGATAAACACAGTGGCACCTTCCACCCCTCAACAATGGTGAAAAGGTCACGTTACAGCATGGAAACAATTTGGTGCCAGCCACAGTGATCAGTAAGCACCACACACCCAGATCATACACTGTTCAAATACCAGACGGTCAGAAGTATCAGAGAAACCGCAGACACCTGAACAAATGTCAAGCATCCCAAGACATACCAACAGCGTCTGTGCACGATTAACCTAAGGCATCACCAAACACCCACACTTCTAAAGTCAGTAAAGCACCTGTTCCTACTACAGAAGCATCACCTCCACAAGTGCAGAAACCTACAGTGTGTGCTCGTTCTGGACTATTGGTCAAGGAGCCTGCTTACCTTAAGGACTATGAACACTAGTTAAGGTATCAGTAAGGGGAAAATTTGCAATTTTGCATAATTTTACTTTTTTAAGCGGTTGGATAAATCTTAAAGTTTAAGATAAAAAAACTCCACAAAAAAATCTTATATCTGCCGCTAGTTATTGCACGAGAAAGATTGTTTTGCATATTAATTACTTAATTGAGAGTTGACAAGTTCTGTCAAATGAATTAATTATCGAGGCAAGAAGTCACATGACATCAAGATCATGCTGAGTTGACACGCGATTCGTGTGCCATAATCAGTGGCGGATGTCTTCAAAGAAGACAGAGTGATCTTGCCTGTTTTCATTGGCTAAAGGAAGGCCAAAGAAGGCGAAAAACACTTTCAACAAAGAGTGGACCGCTAAATTAGCGGAAAGCAGCAAAGGGTTCATTTTACAGTCAAGAAAAATTGCTGGATGAACGCGACAACGATCGCAATCATGAAGCCAGCGAGCAAGCCGAAATGAGTGCAAGCTGCGCTAAAATACTGTTGCCAGAAACTGTCGAAGCAGAGGAGATTGATGAAGAGAAGTCGACGAAATTGAGAGGCAGAGCGATTGTACAAAATTAGAATCAGCAGTGCAACATTTTTTTTTCTTACCCAGCTATTGTCATTTCTTCCAGTATCTTTGCCTTTGCATCAACATCAGTCGATGTAGTCCTGTTTACGACATCCTCTCCAGCGTTTCCCTTTGTGCGCTTGCATTTTCTCAGGAACCTTCTACGGGCCTTTGGCATGTTAACAGTGACATGGTCATAATTTTGAAGATTAGTCAACCGATACGCAAAATTTCGAACGCTAATATGGTAAATCAAAAGATAATTTCACGTTTACTAACTTTGGAATTCTGACTTCACACATGAAAAAGCGGTTTATTCACTGGTGAATAATTTACTGTGCGCCGTCGCGGAAATTTGTACCTGTTCCATGTTAACTGTCACAGTCCTATTGTTATACAGAAAGTTGATTCCTCTGCGGTGTCTCCCTTGGTGTGATAATCTCATAACACTTGGATGCCGCCAAATTTTATTTTTTCTCTGTTTCTCGAAAGTAAAAAATAGGCGAGTTGTACGTGCATTTTGAGTTCCAGGTCGGCAGCCCCTGGACCAAATTGGCTGAAATTCGGAGAGAATGTTGTCAGAACGATCCCCGACAAAACGTGTCTGCGAATTCTGATTACTCTTTTTATTAAAAAGTTATGCCTTTTTTTCACGGGCAGTCCTATTTTTTTCCTTTTTCTAACTTTATCCTCTTGTAAAATAATAACAAACGCATGTGCCAAAAATCTGAGACACGGTTTTTGAGGTCAATGTGTGAAGAAACGGATGCCATGTTAATCGTTTTCTCCAACCTAAATTTAGTGGGCGTATACCTTGATTTATGGGTTCGTGAAGCTTTGTAAATATATTCACATTTTCGAAACACGGTAAATTTTTACCGTTTTAAACAGGTCGGTTCATAATCTGTAGTTATTAAGCTTCCAGTAAATATACGGTTTATATGGGTTTTTGTTAAAGCCACCAATGCTAGAGCGGACCGTGTGCGGATGGTCGAATGGGTTATACTGATACCTTAACCACATGAATCATGGACAGTGACTCTTTGTATGTTCATTGTTTCTTGGTGAGCCTTTGTGATTATTTGGCATAGACCAAGTTCAGATTCGCATCAAAAAAATGTATGTATGCATCATCATATATCACCTTATCCTCCACAGTTACACGAGCCTGTGGAAGCCAAGCTTGCCTTTACACACTTACAATGACCTGTGTGTGCAGTCCTGCAGTTGCAGCGGATGAGTTCGTAGCATGTGTCCTTCATCTGTGGCAGTGTCGTCCAGATTGGAGTTCAAAACTTGTCATTATGTTGCCATCCCCATTCAGAGGGGCTTGGAAGAACTGATTGTGTCATAAGAGTTTGGGCCCAAATGTGCCCACCTTGATACACTGAACACTTGGTGTGCTGTAGGAGTGCCCCTTGGTTCGGAGGAATTTTTTCCAGGGTCCTAAACTTCTTAGAGAAGAGTTCTTGTCTTGCTTCATTAACCTTTGTGATTACTTGTGCAGTTGTATGGAAAATGGCAAAACATTCAATCATTCTTCCCCACCCTTGTATTGCCAATCGACACATACACCACGACTTTGAGGCACAGTGGACACACATCTTTTCTTTTATATTGTGGTATCTAGGTCGCGGACTAGTGACCTATGCACCAGTATTGCTCATATCAGTCTATGAAGGGTTCAGAGATCGACATCTCCCCTCAGATAAGTAACCCTCTGCGGAAATAATTTCTATGGTTAAAAATAGCCATGTTCAGCATGAAAACACCACTATTATTTCGTAAAATCTCGGCATTTTTTGCATTGTACGATACCAAATTCAACATCAATGAATCAAAGCTGTAGAAAGAAGAAGCCGTATATGCCTACAGCAAACACAAAGCCATTGCCAGCATTTTTTATGAACAAATTAATCCAGCTAAATCCCTGAGGCAAGTCTCTTCAGTGAAACATACTAGTTTTCTAGTAGAAATACACTTAAGCACTGCCTAAGGCACCAAAATAAAATGTAAAAAAGAGATTGATTAGTAAGTCAACAAAAAAACTTTCAGTGTCCCTTGATGTTGACAGAAAATAGTTTTTCATTCAAACAAAGACGTTTTCACTCAACTAAAACTATTTTTCATTCACCCAAATGAAAAAAAATATATTCGCCAGCTTTACAAATTCGACTCTGTGCCTGTGTCAAAACTGACGTGGAGAAGCCAAATTGTTTTTCATTCCCCTTGTTTTTAATTTTACTTGCTTCTCTTCAAAATGAGTTTTTGTGGTCAGGCTAACTTAGGCAAGATGCTGTTCAATGTTCAAGGTGTCAAACATGACCTTTGAGGCTTCAGTGATTGAAAATGATAAGCGGCCAGTAAATAAAGGTTTTATTTACAGTATTTTACAGACAATGCTTTCAGGACTTTGAGAACTGACCACCTATAGGGGTTTGACTATGCCTTGGCTGTGTGTACAGACCTCACTGCCTTTGGTATGTACTCACAACCTCGATCAAGATTCTCCCATACAGACCTCCTGCTTGGTTAATACCCTAAGAGCTTAATATGTTCCAGCCGGCCTGTTAGTTAGAATTATCCGCCATGTTTTAGACAATTGCTGAGTAGTTTTCTCATGGGTTCAACAGTCCTCAGCAGTAAACTAAGAGCCAAGAAATAACCTGTGTGGACACATACACTGCTACATTATGAAGAACTTGAAATCACTTCTCTTTTGACCTTTCTCTCTATGATGATAAAGTTACTAGAGGAATAGTGAGGAGTATGCTGAAGACCGATCTTTCTGGAAACAATTATTTTTGTCAGTGTCCTCCACAGTGAATGGAGATTATGGCTCTTTTACTTCAAACTCCAGTCATTTCTCCCTCCCTTAGGCATTTCACAGGCTTTGACATTTTGTTTTCATAAGGTTGCAAATGTTCCACTGTGGGGTAGCTGGTGCATTCAAACTCCCCACAGTGGAGCTGTGAGAAAACTGTAAATGCACCCCCATGGGATGGTGTCTAAAATATACTTTCTCATAAGTAATAGTATTATATGGCAAAATTGGCCACTAATATGACATAAAAAGGCGTCTTATTTGGTAGATAGCTTGTTATAGTTTGGTTATGATTTGATTATATCTCCTTCATCAACGATCATCTCAGAAGAAATGTACCTTCTTTCATAAATTGCAGGCCATTAAATTCTCTACCAAGACACTGAGCTATGTGCATTTACTTATTGGTTATAGTTTGCATGAGAAACCATAGGGTCAGCATAAACAAATATCAGCTGCATTCAAACAAGATGTGATGAAGATACATTGTGTACATGTATGATGTCACAAGACTGTACATAGAGAACCAGAGTTGAGGTGGCCTCTCTTGGCCGTTTGGCATAGTGTCCTGAAATGTTACATTCTTAGGGTTACTTGGTGTCAAGGTTCTTAGTCACTGCAGTTCCATGATTAACTTGTAATGATGTTCAAAGCTTAAACAAAACAACCTTTTGAACAGTTTTAATAAGCATTTAAATTTAATTTCAGAGCTCTGATGCTTACAGTATTATTCCAAACCATAAATAAATCAAACAATGGTTTGCAAAAGAAGAATCTTTTAGTGGGTTTTTCTTGTAAAATGAATACTGCCATCTGAACCTCTTAAAACAAACAGTTGATACTGTATGGCTGATTTGACATAGGAATTTCTTGAACTCTCAAATACTTGCTAAGGCAGAGAAATTAAGTGCTGTTGAAAGTCAAAAAAATTGAGGTCACCAGTACAATTGCTTAATCATCCCAGTATTTGACTATGGTGACATAGTGTGGGGTCATAAAAATAATGGCACGCTTATGGGTCTGCTGCGAGTTCCTCAAAACAAGGCAGCCAAGGTCCTGCTTAATTTACCACCAAGAAGTTCATCAACTGAAGCACTAGATCGTTTGGACCTAAAGACCCTCTCAAAGAGATGACACTTCCTTTGCTGTGTTATGATGCAAAAATATCTGTTGGGAAATCGATTTTAAATTTGATGTTAGACGCAATTATAGTAGTTTTCACTCTTATCAAACTTGGAGAAGCAATGATTTACACCTTCTTGGTGTGTGTACCAATTGGGGCAAGCAAACTTTCATTTTTCAAGCCTCTAAGGACTGAAACAACCTAGACAATGACATTAAAAACAGCAAATCATTGTCCTTTAAGGCAAAGCTTAAAACTTTGTAAATAGTGCCCTGTCTAATTGTTAAATTATCTTAAAATTAGTTTATTCATATTGTAATATCAATTTTTTTTTATCTCTTTTCTTGTTTTTAATTTTTATTATGATTTGAAGGGCCCGACCGAAAACCGCCAAGGCGAGTGGGCCCCCTGGAAAAATATTTTGATTATTATTGTTAGTTTGGAATGACCCCCAAGCTAGAAACTTTCAGTTCATAACCCCTCCCATCCAGATTTCCAGGATTGTCAACTCCCCTCCTGGAAGAATTTCCATCATGCCTTACATCAGGAGAGTGTGGATTACTTCTGAAATAAGTCAACACCCCCAAAATGGCTGGATTACAGCCAAAAAGAACAACAGGAAAGGTTTCAGTTGATGTCACCACTTTCTGTTACCACTCCCCTGTTCTGCTCTCACACTAATTTTCCACCCTTTTTCACCCCTACCATTATCACTCCACAGACAACCTGTACTGATTTAAGTTACTTTAATTTGCTTTACACATCCGTTATTTTGTTCCTTTCATATTTGTCAGTTTCTTTGTTTTTCAATCTTCAAATGGACAGCTGATACACTGTTAACATCATCACTTCTACATGTGTTGTGCGCTGTTTATTTAAGGACATAGTTGGGATGATAAGATGTTGCATCAGGTGGGAAGTTTGGTATAATTGTACCAGAAGCAAGTTTTTAATACTCTTTATTTCCTTTTCAATGTAGTGCTATCAGAAGCAGATTCCCCAAGGTTAATTCTCTGGTAAGGAAAATGTTTCTTTATCTTAACTAACTACTATAGTTCGACTGGAATGTTGTGGTAATTTCTTTCATTTTTAACAAGTGATAACTAGCATAGCATAGCTAGACTAAATTATAGCAGTTAGTTGGGGAAGAAATAATTCACTTGCTCAGTCCGTCAGTCAGTCAAAGGGTTATAAACAATTTTTGGGTGGTAATTCCACTGACCAGGGTATTTTGTGAGAGGACACAATGGCTACCAAAGCGATAACCTGATCTTTCACATTTGGAGTTGAACAACTGCTCCCAAATGGATGACTATTTAGTCTGCAAATTGGTTATAAAATTTGATCCATCAATAGCTTTGCCATCAGTTTTTACCCAAAACTTTTCCAAAAATTACCTGCGAGGGTTTCACACGAGATGTGTACTTCTTCCACGAAGAATTATTTCAAATTTCCATATCGTCTCATTTTTTTTTATAATTACTCTTATGTTTATTGCTTGCACATTTTTATTTCCTTTATAAAAGAAAACCATCCGTTAGTACATGTAGGTGGAAGGAAAAGAAAATAAAAAGCTGCTCTTAGCAGGACTTGAACTGCCAACCCTGCAATACAACTTCCAACTCCTAGACTGAAACGTAACCATTGCGCTACCATATCATTTTAACTTTTTATTAGGGAATACAGCTATTAATTCATCACAGTTTGGTTGAAACCGCTGATTGATGATTACCACGGGCTTAAGGAGGCTCCCTAGAGTTTTAAGACCACACACAAGCTGGGCACTAGTATAGCACAAGATTTTAAATCCATGCAACCTCCATGCAAAAATATAAACAAACATGGCTTCCCTGTTTTGTGACATTATCCAGATAATTCACAAAATTGCTGGAACCTCAAAATGCAAGTTTTTTGGGTTGCATGGGCCGCTGTTTTGGTAAAAGAGAAAGTGTTACAAGAGTTGCTAGTTTATTTTCGACAGAAAGTGTTGATTGTCAAAAGCATTAATTTTATCGTAAACATCACATAAAGTTCCGTACGTGTTCTCAGTGTTTGGATCAGTAAGTTTGGCTGCAGCTAACTCAAATGATAAAGAAGGAGGTGATTCACTGTCTTCATCACTTGTCAGTCAGAGCCTTTCTCGCTCTCGCTCTCCCTCTCCCTCTCATCCCAAAAAGCGTAGCGCAAACGGGCACTTCATGAAACCCAGGACAAAGGGAACTCCAAAAAATCTGGACCAAATGAGATGTAGATATTGAAAATACATGGCTAAAAGGAAACTGGAGTTAGAAAATTGTACTGACAAAAAGGAACCACCCTCTAAACAAGAAAGAAGGAGTACTCAGGTATGGGCACTTAAGAATTCTATATCACTACTCATAGATGCAATTATTGGAAGCAGCCATTTTTGTGCTATATAACAGGCTGCCACTGAAAGAGAAGCTATTCACTGTGGATCTCATTTCATTGACCTCGATGTATTTCAGGAAAGGTTCCAAAGCTGCACTCACTGCCAGTCAAGTAAATGTAATCCAACAATTCTTCCCTGAACTATCAGGAATGGACTTTTCTATTTGCTCCACAAAATGTATACCTACTTTCTTGTATGCCCTTTTGAATCGACACATTGTAAACCCAAAAATTGTTCACAATCAAACTCTGCTCATTTTTGCTAGACTGTTTACTAGTGAAAGAAAGTTGATAGTATTAAAGTACTGCATGCAGTGATTAAGACATGGCTGTGCAAAAATTTGAAATATTTTTTTATTCATTTACATTTTTTTAAAAATAGTGGTCTCTTTATTTTTCCTATTTTTGTTGGAAAACCCTCTAAAAGCACTTTTTTAAATACCATACTCGAGCAAATTACAAGATCAGTGATATAGCAACATGTAGGTCATTTTAAAAGAACATATACTTTTTCTGCCACAATACTTCAAATATCCTTAATATGCTTTATTTACACAAAGCTCTTTTCATTTCGGCAGAACAGCGGAATGGCAGAATCACAGAATGGCGGAAAATGACCCCAAATCCTAAAAGACAGAATCGTGGAACGGTGGAAGGGCTGAAAATCCCCCAAAATCCTATAAGACGGAATGACGGAAAATCCCCCGAAATCCTAAAAGACGAAATGACGTAAAATCATCAGAAGTCCCGGCATCACAATATAGAATGCAAGTAAGCAACATGTTCATGGTAAATTTCATATCTTGTCCCTCCAAAGCAAATTCGTGGAGATTTAAAAGCATATCTTGCAATAGAAACGAGCCTAAACACTGCATTAACACATGGCAAATTACAGAGGTGTCAAACTCTACGAAGCGACGTGCAGATAACAGCGGAAACCATGCAGACCTATGACCTATAAAAATTTGCCATATCACGATCTAACAGCTCAACTCTACTTAAAAGTCCTCCTCATTACACAACATGAAGTGCCCTTCATAAACACTAGTGAAGCGACAAAAAAGGTCAAGTGACCAAACAGAGAACGGCAAATGTACAAATGTCATGAACCGTAGAAGTCGTGTAGGCTAGTCAACCTCATTTTACACTGATATGCAATTCCCACTGAATTGAAATTTATTTCAAGGAGATTACTTGCTTTTTGAACAATACAGCGAATTCACAACTTTCTGTCTCTTAGGATTTGGGGTGATTTTGTGCCGATCTGTGGCTTTTAGGATTTACCTTGCTTTTTCTGCACAGTTTGACGGAGTGATGGCGTGACAAAACCTTTCACATGGAAATTTTTGATTTTGTCACTTTGTTCAACTGTAATATGCAAAAGCTACACGAGAATTGGTAGTAGAAATCTAAAGGATATCAAATTGTTAACAACAACAAAAGAAATTATTATTTTACGCGGGGAGGGGGGTTTCACAAACCTGTGCCATATTGGGTGATTTTCCACCATCCGTCTTTTAGGAATTCGGGTGATTTTCTGTCATTCCGTCTTTTAGGATTTCGGGGGATTTTTCATCATTCCATCTTTAAGGATTTCAGGGGATTTTCCGCCATTCTGCGATTCTGTCTTTTAGGATTTGGGATCATTTCCCGCCACTCCGTGATTCCACCATTCCACTGTTCTGCTGTTCCACCATTCCACCATTCGTCATTCCGTCTTTTAGGGTCGCCCTTCATTTCACAATGTGACTGATGAAGTATGGCATTGTCTAGCCAGCACTTTTGTGATAAAATGTCCATTCTGTGGTAAAAACAACAAAGTCAAAACTTCTGGACAACACCAAAGTGGACATTGAGGTTGACCTGCTTTTGACATAAACATGCGAGAAGAAACGTTGGAAAAGACACTAAAATTCTCACAATAGAAGTTTACACATTTTTTTGTTGTGGGGACTGATTGAAATGCAGTGGTTACAGTACTCAGTCCCTAAATCTCTACCAAATGAAATCTCACAAAAATACCAAAATAGTATACCAATGTGAGAAGTTGGTAAGTTTTGTTTTCTAACTTGTCCTCAAAGATACATTTAGCCATCTTCACTTTTGTATGGAGTCTCCTCCTGCTGGAAGGGTTTGCAATAAGCAAAATCACTCTCGCATGAATGGTAATAATTATGATATTTTTTTGGGCTGATCATGAATACTTGCATAGGCTTCTAATAATAATTTTATTATTCATTTGCAATGTGATTTGTTCTTCTTCTCCACTGAGATTGTGGACTACAGGAGCTGTTATTGGGTTCCATTAATTAATTTTGCTATGATTAAATTATACCAAGAATTTTAAGTACGCTAAGAGTAAGTTATATTATGTACATGTATTTTGTCTGCACTACACAACCAAATGCACTCAAAGGTTATGAGGCATAGGTACATTTGTCAGAAGAGCCCAGCATATCCAACATATGTTTTCATTGACACATCAATTAAGATAATTTACAGCAAAATGGATAAACAATACATCAATATCCTCCATACACCAAACCAGACATGGGGATATAAGGCAATCATTTAAACAACAGATTGAAATAATTTATAAATTATAGATCACTATTTGTACAACAGTAGGGAACAAATTAACCTTATTGGACGTTGCGAATGGCAAGGCTGTCTGTAGAATGTCACAAATTTCTCAACCCTTCCTTTCTACAAAAATGCTAATCCTGCAACTTTGCTTAAGACCCAGTTTTCCATTTGGTGTTGGCAAAATATTAATTTATGCCATGTCCAATGCAGATTATCACAAAATTGATTTAAAAGCACGATAAATATCATTTTAAAGCCAAAAAAGCAATTATTTAAATAAACCACGAGTAGACTATCTCTAAGAAAAACTGATTAATTTAACAGGCACCTTAAATAATTAGTTAATATATGTGTTTCTTAATAGTGTAATACAGTGTATGTCACAATGTTGCAGCTATGATGTTGCAACACACAGGGTGGGTTGCAGAACTCAACTTCCAAGTCAGTTTATTCAATGAACTTGGTGCAGAAATTATAATCCCATCAAGTTGTCTGTAAATACAGAGAAACCAAACAAATCATTACAATCTTAAGTAATACATTATTGAACTCTTTTGCATGTATGTACGGTGTATCTTCCATTAACATTGGGGATTTCTCAGAAGCTGCATCCATGATAAATTAATTTGTTCCCGCATGCATTTGGTTACAGAACTTTTCACATATTAATATCTCTGTCATAATTATGGTGATCTCTGTGTTCTACAGCAATTAGTACACAAGAAAAATACACGCAGTAAGATATTGTTTACAATAAAAATCAATGCCTATAAGCAATCATAAGGACCTTAAATTTATATTTCCTCAAAAATATCTCACCAGGCCATGGTTGCTTTGAAAATCTTTGATGTTTTAATACAGGCTGCCCATGTGTAAACTGTTCATATTGTAATATTATGAAGGACACAAACAGAGTAAAACAAAATACACTTTACTCGAACTCTACACAATTACAACTGAACTTCAAGCTATAACAGAATACTAAATAAACTAAAGCACCGTGGGAACAGGTCCCTAGAGTCATGTGCTAATGCATATTATAACACATCTATTGACTGACAGGAACAGGCACATAATCATACTGTAGCTGCTACTTGAACACCACTGTTATTCATGTAAAAACATATCAATTATAATTTATTATAATCTTTGCACACCAACAGATGACATTCCTTTATTTTACATACAGTGTTAGTTGGCACCCCAACTTTGTCAGTGGCAGACTCTGTCCGAGATGCAAAGAACTGTTATGAACTTGGCAACTTGCTTTTGAGAGCAAATGCCATTTGCTTTAAACAAGAAACTGGAACATTGCAAGTTACAGTCCCAATCAAAGGGCCATCCAGGCTGCTTGGTTGTACATATAACTGTACAACTGCATATGAGTTCAGCTTCCAAAAGAAAATCAGAGTTTGTCAGGATAAATACTGATGTTCTTGCTTACTAAATCTGAATGTGCAGTTCCAGAAGATATTCGCACCCAACACCCATTCATGGCCAGGCTTTAGAAATTCCAAATTAACGTATCAGGAAGAGAGAGCTCTAATAGAGAAAAAACGTCCATGTGGGGTATGAATCTTTTCTTGAAGAAAACAATGTCTGAGAGATTATTAATTACAAAATAATGTTTAAGAAATATCTTACCTGGTAATTCCAACTTTCAGAAAATTTTGTAATCTAGATTGTCTGGCCATTTCATATATTTGACAAGTTGACACTGGGCATGTTTGTAAATTTGTGGGCTTCAACATCACATTACTATGTAGTAGCATTGGTCAACTAAAAGCAGCATAATTTGGTTAATTAATATACACTGTGCATTACTAGGTTGAAATATTGGTGTAGATCATTGCACACCAACAGATACAGAAACTATTGGCAGCTGAATCATAACAAGTGAAAAACCGTGCATGAGACATTTACATGTACACGTAACAGCCCTCCATCTCAGAACCATCACAGATATGATATGATATTTTTAAACTCTCTGAAATTTCAGATTTCTCAAGGTTAACATGCACGTACATCATTAAGGGCAACCCTAAAACACCGAGTCCAGAAACCGGAATCCAGAAGCGGAAACTAGAATCCAGAATCCAGATATTATGAATGATGATAGAAATAATTCACTTCAGCAATGTCTAATAAAGAAATATGGGGAAAAACTATTTTGCTGTTACTTATTTTCTTGGCTTTACTTCAGCCACAAACTGTAATTGCTAAAAAATTTTTCACTAGTTCTGAACAACCCTTAGCTATACATCTGGCCCGATTGTTCAAAAGCTGGATAAAGCTATCCATTGGGTAAATCCCTATCAAGTCAGGGTTAGTGATTTTTCGGGTGGATAGAGCTACTCATAGCCTGTGAGCGAGCTCTAGTATCTGTCTCTAGTGCCTGAGCAGGCTAAATAAGTTTCTAGTGTTTTTCTGCATTGGCATGTGAGCGAGTGCCTTCATGCAGCTTTGCCGCTTACGCCCCTGGCCCAAACACGAGAGCCTGCTCGTAGGCTACGTTACCCATCTTTTGTTCAACCTGGCCCTGGTGAGAGTGCAGTTCTTGTCTAGATCAAATTGTTCCGAGAAGACTGGTGAGTAGCACAGTAACAACATGCTATTGTAGTAGGTTTCTGGCAGTCTTTTAACAACGTGTGGTCTGACCTATTAGCAAGCGAGAAGCAGACGGAAGTAAGTGTGCAACATTTCTATAAATTGTTTTAATATGATGGCCGCCAAGAATATGAAATGCTGATTTGTCACAGTATCAGTGTGGAAATAGTGTTGATCTGGAATTAGTTTTTTATCTGTTGGAAAAATCAAATTTTATATTAAAATGAGCTAAGTTAGCCTTTGGACTTTGAAAGTGGGGGGCGTGACCGTCAATGTACAGGGGGCTGCCACTGACAGACATCCTGTTCTCTATGACATTTTCTATCTTGTTCATTATCTACTAGACATAAAGGGTAAATTTATACCCGCGGTAAATTGCAGATAATTTATTAAACAAAATGGCAACAAGAAGATCTTTTAAATCTTATAACCACACTTTAAAAATTCAACTGTTTTGTTAATACTACAGTCACAATGCAGTGCACTTTCCAAAGCAGTCCTTGATGATTCATTGATTACTGTAAACACATCACTTGATCAACACAAACTGTGTTATAACTTATTGCACCATCACTCTTAGCCTTTGTGAAATCTATGATGACGTAATGGTCTTAATCTGGAAGTTCGCTTGGGATATGCCCATGAATGATACAAAAGGAAACGAGTGCCACGCTATTAATAACGCTTTTAATAAACAGCTTTCTTCTTGAAACGTCAAAATTCAATTTGTCTGTGCTTTGAAGTACCGTAATTTCTGGCCGGTTACCCGCGGGTATATATGGCATCCTCGTCTCGGAGAGGCGATGGTCAGCGCATCAGTGTCGACAGGCTCTTGAGTGACCCAAAAGCCCGATTCTTGAGTGGCAGTCTTTGTTGCAGCTGTTACAGATGTAGTTGGTGGCCTCACGAACTGATTACCCGTGGGTAATCTGCTAATTTCAATGCAAACATTTGTTGGTGTGGGTTATAGGAAGGTGCGAGTAATGTGATAATTTTTAAATCTTCCGGTATAGTTTTAAAACTGTTAGCAGAGAAAAAATATAAAAGTCATTAAAGGAACTGTTCCTAAACAATGTGTATTGCCTCATTTATCCCGCTTTCATTGCCTATAGACTTTAATGCTCTTGATGAAAACCGATGCAAATTGAAAACATATCAACAAACCTCGTTGGCAAACAAAATCTTTTATCACATGTGTGCTATTACTTTCTTGCCTTGCTAATTTCAAAGCTTGTTTCTTTGTTTAGTTGAAAACAAAAACATTATTCACTAACTGGAATAATAAACTCAGAAAGTAAAATAATAAAAATGTGAAATAGCAGGCTTCAAAGTAATTCACACAGAAAAAATGATGCCGACATGTTCATTTCATGGTGCTGCTGTTGCCGCATAATTAATATGACGCAACATAAAAGGTGATTGTCGCCACGCGTGTAAACAAACATTCACAGACAACATTTTAAAACACCAGAATATTTGGCGCATCAGTAAAATATTCCTAGCAAACACTGCCTTGAGTTAGAGAGTATTTTCCCATTTCAAGCAATTTCTTAGAGTCAGTAGATCCTGAGATATCAATTTTTTTTAGAATGGATTTTTACAAGTGGTATCATTAAATGGAAGATCAAAAACAATGGGCGTGAAAACTTACTAATTACACGCTAAAGGATATTTTGTTAACAAAAAAAATGGCTTATCACCACTCCAACTTTGTGAGTTCATGAATTTCTTTTGTGGGTGTGGGTTATCTGCCAGTGCGGGTAATCTGTTGAAATTTTTTTCTTCTTATTGTGAAAAATGACCGATGTGGGTAATCTACCGAGCGGGTAAACGGCCAGAAATTACGGTAGTCAGGCAAGTCACACAATCAGAGGGTTTACGCTATCCACGACTAATTTTAGAACGGTTGTGTTTTTTCCCCTAGCACGGACTTAAACGTTGCAAGTTCTGGCAAGCTGTTGTTTACCTCCGCAAATACTTAATTTTTCTTCAAATCTCTTAACTCGCTGTGATGAAACAGCCAAAGAATTCACCTCATTTACCGAAAGCCATAAGAAATACTCACAAAATGTGACCTTTCACGCAAAAACGTGCATTAACAACTTTCCTTTACACGGGTGAAACGAACGGCCATCGAACGGGTTACAAACGGGTCACCAAGCCTTTTGAAACGGGTTCAATGAGTGTTTGAATGGGTGATTAAGTATTCCGAACGGGTAGCCTAGCCGTTCGAATGGCTCAGGAAAAATTGTGAACGGGTAGCCTAACTGTTCGAACGGCTCGGGAAAAATTCCGAACGGGTAGCCTAACCGTTCGAACGCCTCGGGAAAAATTGCGAACGGGTAACCTAATCGTTCGAATGGCTCGGGAAAAATTGCGAACGGGTAGCCTAACCGTTCGAACGGCTCAGGAAAAATTGCGAACGGGTAGTCTAACGATTCGAACGGCTCAGGAAAAATTGAAAGCAGGTAGCCTAACTGTTCGAACGGCTCGTAAAACATTCCGAACAGGTAACGGAACCGTTAGAACAGCTCATAAAAGAATTTCAAACGGGTGATCTAAATGTTTGAACAGCTCATGAAATCTTCAAATGAGCAGTCATGAACGGATTATAAACTTGATGATTATAATTCGTTTGGTTATTTCGAATGGTGCCGTGCCGCTACACATTTCACTTAAAAATAATTTCGAACGGATGGCTTTTAATCATTGAAAGTGCTCCTGTTACTACTTTATTTCACCACTGAAAGCCAAAGAAAGTAAACTTGATACTTCTTGTTGCATCCGCAAGCAGGCAACTTCTTGCGGCTTCTCCATAAAAAGTCTAAACCTTGTTAAAGTCATTCTTGGCAAGAGTTTTCGTTCACAAATAAACATGATATATCATTCGGTAGATTTTATCACTGACGATGGAAGACTTTGGTCAAGTGCAAGCAACATGTGAATCGAGAATGTCTCAAAATAACTTTACAGCTTGAGACAGAGATAAGGCCTTTGGCAACAACAGTTTAGCAACATTACATTTTCATTTTGTTATTATTACGATGTGTCCCAGAGTCCCAGACCCGCGGTGTGGTAGCGGCGTGAAATCCCGCGTGAAATGAGCTTGTTTGAAATGGCTTTTTCTGTCCGGAATGTTCCTTGTGGCAGAGGTTAAAAAAACAACATATTTACTGAAAAGTGCAACCCAAATTTTAAAATAAGCAAGCTTCTCAGTCAACAAAAACAAGCACAGGACTGTATGCATGCATGACAAAAGCATGACTCAGTTTTCACGCATCAGTAATGTTTGAAACTTGATGCAAATTCAGGGCGTTACAACAACACGATTGTTATCTTACCTACTCAAGCTCAGTGCATGCTGCCGTCTTAAAGGTTTCATTCAGTGGATTCTCTTCGAAATAAGAGGAATGCGCAAGGCAGACTCGTGAGATTTCGTCCAGAAAATCATTTACAGTGTCTCTGCTTATCACAACCATAGTTACACCGGTAATGTTTATTAAACCGCATTGTAAACAGGGTAGAATTTAAAAAGTTCGCTTTTATAGGCGACTTTCAAGTTTCCTTGATTACTGTATGTTTAGAAACGCAAAATATATTTTCTGCAAGAGTTCTTCGCCTGTAATAATAACTTTGCAAGAAGTTTTTAAGGAAATATACAACATCGTAGTTCTCATTTGTTTACACACGCAGCGGATCAGTGTAAGCTTTGAACGAAAGTTGTCTTCGCTCACAGATCACGCAAGAAGAAGAAAACGAAAACAACACTTCTGAATCGGCATTTAGAAGCAAAAACCGTTGGATCCCAGGCTAACTACACTGTAGTTCAATTTTTCTACATAGACTGTTTCTTTATGAGCTTCATTATTTGGAGATATTTTGTGATTGTCGCGTAATCTGCTAGCAGACTGTTCAAGTGATCGAAGGGATTTTTTCCGTGTATGTGACATGAACACGTGAGTATGCGAACAGGTAGAGACAACCGCACGTATGCCTTGTTATTTTTTTTCCTGAATGGATGATCAAAGCCGTTCAATGGGTTACTCAAGTCGTTTGAACGGATGGATGTTCCAGCGAACGGGTGAGCAAGTCATTCGAACGGTTGGACGTTTTTATCGAACGGGTGAGCAAGTTGTTCAAACGGATGGATGTTTTTACTAAATGGGTGAGCAAGCCGTTCGAACGGTTGGATGTTTTTAACAAACGGGTGAGCATGGATAAGTCGTTTGTAAGGCGCCGGTAGTTGTTGACATCTGTCGACTGACTGAACACAAACAAGCCACGAGAAATTGTGATGCCAACAAGCACATTGCTGTACATCATCAACTGACAAACCACAACATTGACTGGGACTCTACTTGGTGGTTAACCTACAGTACAAACTATTTTCAACGACTGACTTTGGAAAGCTGGTACACTAACCTAGAACAAACGCCTCTTAACAGATGTCAACAACTACCAGCGCCTTACAAACGACTTATCCATGACAGAAACGAAACCGACAAACGGACTTCTAACAGACCAACTTAACAATACACGGACCAAAGACCGACCTATTTGACTAACAATAGATGGATCAAAACCCACCAATGACTGATGACAAACTTTACACGAGTCTTTCAGCCAATACCATCATGGCTATACTGACCAATCACGTTCAACGGACCAGACTTATAATATCATCGACTGACAAACACCATTCACTTGACTCTGAAGATGACTTCCGCTCAGGTTGTCGAAACATCAGTCACCAACAACAGTTCTTTTCAGAATTACACTCACCTGGACGATCACACTATACGAACTACGGATAGCTTTTTTGGCAAAATATCCTTTTATTTCAAAGAAATATGCAAATTCCGTTAAAATCGTCATTTGATGCACCATTTTACTGAGCAAGTTTGAGAGCCTGGCATACAAAACCACATTATTCTTCCGTCTTTAAAACACTCAAATATTTTTGTGCAATGTTTAAATGTGTAGGGGGTTGATTTTAGGGAATGTTGCATTGTCTTTTTGGGTGCAAAATAATTAAATTTTGAAGACATGTATTTCATTCACTTAAAAGTACTTTGTGAATATAATTAATTTTCACCATGTGCGAAACCTTCAAATGGATTAAGCTTCTGGTGGTTGAATCGCAGAAGGGTGGTCTACAGATTCCTGTAAAAATTTCTTTGGGCAAATGATTGTGAGCGACGTGAGAGCTCTTCAAAATACATCAAATATTTGACCATCTGTCATCAAATTTCAATTTACGGGTTAGACATATATTTTAGCATGCGCCACATGACTTGACCTATGTTAAGTTGAAATAGACATAGAGCTGATAATTTCGAAATGTTCTAACCTTATTTGTTGTAAAAGGCAGGTCCAAAGCCGATTTGACGTGTTTCCAGTCAATCTCTCACCATTCATCACACATAAAGCAGAAGTTTGCTTTTGTTTACACAAGGTTAACGTCTGATGTACATCGCCTACTGTCAACCTATTATTGGTCGAATACCATGAATCTGTGACCATCTTTCTACGCATATGAACATCACTGCATCTAAGTCAAAAACGCTCCGGATAAGTGAAACAATTTAATCATTGTTCATCTGTTTTTTCATATAGGTCCGGTAATACAGGCAGCATTTTTCTTCAACTTGTCTCGCAACATTGTTGCATTGCAAGTTGAAACACATTGTTGCGCATATTGCCTAGGCTCGATTTCCGCCGCTTTCTTGAATCCGGTCTACGTTCCTCCCCGAGAAGAGACGGCTGGACGCGTGAGCAGCAAAGCATGTCTGTGACATAAATTTGTAAGTTCATAATTTAATTTTTGCGGCGCTTCAGGTGGCCGGAAATGTCATCTGATGACAATCATAGGCAGGCCCACATGACGCCTACTGCTCGTAAAATTTGTGGTGTTTTTGTCACTTCCTCTTTTAATTTTGGCCCTCCAACCTATTTTGTTTCACATTATTGTTGAGGAAGGGCATGACATGCTATGTTCTATAGAAGAGTTTTTTTTTTTAAGAAGTGGAACAGAGCTGTTTGACTATGGTGTCATAACTGTTGTGTCAAAGGTCACACATGTTGTATGGTGTGCATGGTGTTGACACCATGTTTCCCGAGCCATAATAATGTTTTGCTAGTTCAGTTTGGTTTGGCTCATTTAAAAATTTAATTTTGTCTGGCTTCGCCAGAGACTGGTGTCGCTTCCCGTCAAGAAGACTACCGCACACATCAATTTGACTGAGTGTTTGTTTCTTGAGATAGATGTTTGCGTTTATCCCTCCCTTTGTTCACTTTGTTCATTATCTGACATTGTGGCACCACATGATTCAAACATAGATTCTAACGCATAAGTCTGTTGACTATTTTGCGTGTTGTATGTGCCACTATGGTTTAGATCAGGCAAGATTTCATCAGTTGACGGTATTTGGTTAAATGTCCCGCTAATGCGATCGCACTTCATATCGCAAAAGTTCTACTGTGAGAAAGCTAATTTATGCAGCCTGCTCGATTCAGACAGGCAGATTTCTTATTGGTTGAAATTAACAATGCCAAGTCCACGAGTCCAGCCATGAGTTCGGGGGAGGAGCGCGGGCTCCTTTCCCGAACAGTGGCTGGTAATTGAGCCTACGTATTACCATGTTTGAGACCAACTTGTCTCGCAGCAAAATACAGTGTTGCAAGTTGAGGCAACATGTTGCGCAAAGTAGACTTGAGTTCTACTTTCTGCAAAAAATTTTAGTTTTGCTGCTCATATTACCACTGAAGCTACAACTTGTCTTGCAACAAATTTGAATTCAACGCTAGAAATTGGCTGTCGTGAAGCACGGCAAATAAAAAAAACAAGGCGGACGGTGAAGGCGAGCCTGAATTTGAAGTAGACCAGTAACTCTCAGAAAGTCATAACTTTGTCCTTTACAAAGACCTCAAGGGCTATCATAGTCTTTGGGACACCTCGTTTGTCCCTTCAAAACAAGCAGGAAAAAAGGTAAAAGGCTTGGAAGAAATGTTGCAAAAATACAACTTTTCGCCTAGCTACCTGAAACGACACTGAGCTTCATACTGAGAGAACTTTGTTGGCACGGAAAATTAAGAAGAAAACGACAGCCAGAAGTCGAAGTGGAAGATGTTGAAACGCTAAATTATATGAAAGAAGGAGCCATCTTTATTTACACACGATTGACCAATGATACGTGTAGAATTCCACAGACTTGCAACACTGTACTTTGCTGCGAGCAAAGTTGGTCACAAACGTGGTAATACGTGCAACAGGGTTTCAACTTGCAATGCAACAATGTTGCGAGACATGTTGAAGAAAAATGTTGCCTCCGCGACCACCATTTGGTCGTTCCAATAAGGGTTTCATTATTGTCTTTACCTCTATTAAGCGGCCACCCAAAATTTAAAAACTTTGTTTTGGAAAGGGCGATGACAGATAAAGTCTAGATAAGAGTCTGAAATTGAAGGTGCATGACGAGTGATAATTCAAACACACGTCTATCATGGTTGTCTTGAATTGACTCCATGTTCACTAAGAAATCTATAACCTGATAGGGAAAAATTAAATATTCAAAGTGGTTAGCCCCATTAAGCAGTCACCACCCATTCCCCCAAGGGTAACCCACTGTATTACATGTAAACCAAAAATAATTGCACAGCGCGAAAAGACCTAATTGTAGGTATGAGTTTAACGTTACAGTATTACACAGGGCATGTAGGTAGCAGTGGTTGAGTAAAAGATGACGGCAGGGGCAATGGTAAACTATTCATTCTTTTCATTTCTTAATTTAATCTCCTCCTACTCAACACGATTGTGTGCTCCCAGTGGTTCCAAGCCTTACAGAGCCTTATGTATTAGGATAGAAATTGTCCTACCCCTACCCCCTAAAATGGGATGACAGCATTGCGTGACGAAGAAACAAGGAACCGCTGCAAGCAAGGATTCAAGCCATCAAACCACAATGATCAAATGTAATATCTTGGTGTAGTCCAAAGCAAGCAACTATCTACAAATGACTTAGCCGTTTTTGACTTAGATGCAGTGGTGATCATATGTGTTGAAAGAGGGTCACAGATTCATGGAATTCGACCGTTAAATAAGTTGACAGTTGGCAATGTACATCGGATATCATGTAAACAAAAGCAAACTTCTGCTTTCTGTGCGATGAATGGTGAGAGAAACACATCAAATCGGTTTTGGACCTGCCTTTTACAGCAAATGAGGTAAGAACATTTCAAAATTATCAGCTCTGTGTCTATTTCAACTTAACATAGGTCAAGTCATGTGGCGCATGCTAAAATATACGTCTAACCCGTGAATTGAAATTTGACGATGGATGGTCAAATATTTGCATTTTTGACGTACTTTGAAAAGCTCTCGCGTCACTCACAATCATTTGCCCAGAGAAATGTTTACAGGAATCTGTAGACCATCCTTCTGCGATTCAACCACCAGAAGCTTAATCCATTTGAAGGTTTTGCACATGGTGAAAATTAATTATATTCACAAAGTACTTTTAAGTGAATGAAATACATGTCTTCGAAATTTAATGATTTTGCACCCAAAAAGACAACGCAACATTCCCTAAAATCAACCCACTACACATTTAAACACTGCACAAAAATATTTGAGTGTTTTAAAGACAGACGAATAATGTGGTTTTGCATGCGAGGCTCTCAAACTTGTTTAATAAAATGGTGCGTCAAATGATGATTTTAACGGAATTTGGTAATTTGCATATTTCTTTAAAATAAAAGGATATTTTGCCAAAAAAGCTATCCAGTAGTTTTTGTCATGCCCTAGCCTATCTACCATGAAAATATGAGCAAAATCGAATTTTCGACCCTTACCAAGTTATTTTCCATTTTTATGGACAGGGGCTCTTAATACTAAAATGGAACTAATTCTTTACTTGAAAATTATTCTCCTGTAATGCCCAGGGGCCAATTACGAGCATGCTAAAATGTCCTAACACAAAGTAAAAGGAAATTAAGAAAACTATTGCTTTTTTCCTGAAAATTGTAGCAACTGAAAACAATGATGGAAGACTCTGAGAGTGCATTCTATCACCCTGATGAGATAAAATTTAAGGAGAATAGAGAATTCACAAAGTTATATCGCAAACGAATTGGACAGGACAGGACAAAGGAAACAGCCAGGAAGAAACTGAAACTTAATTCTTCGACGAGCAAAAAAGTATGCATGCACAACATAGAAAACAGTCAGTGACATTCATTTAATGAGTCAGTTAATAACAAAATTAGTGTGAAGAAAAGAACAGACAGAGAGAGACTGGAGAGAGGAGAGTGCTCTCACCAACTAAATTGTGTGTATATGTATGAAAAAGCTATTTCTATTACCAAGAAATGGTCAGGGCAAGAACTTCTATGCCCTAAATTTTTTCTAAGTATGTAAATGTCATTTAAACTGTTCAATTTACAGAGTAAAGCTCTTCGCATTTTTTTTTTCATTAGTGTTATCTCACTTTTTGAGGAACATTTCCATATTAAGTGTAAATACTGCATTGGGGAATAACCTCTCATTAAGAAAATGGGGGCCATGTACCCCCAACCAAAAACAGTGGGGCTAATATAATGAAATAGTAAATCAAAATCAAAGTAGAGCTTTATTTGCAGACAGGATTTACACGCACAATCATCTACTCGACATTTGGACCATATAAGCATTTCATCAAACTGAACTAATTGGACAGACAACAAAATAAAACGAGGAAATCTACATTATAAACACGATATGCATATCACTTCATCTGAGTATCAACAGAAAATCCCTTCTCAATGCAAGGTAACCGAATGAAAGAAAGGATACAAAATTTGCTTAAGCTTGCAGTGTTAAAGTTTAATAATTATTCACGCTTAAATTTGAATATTACAGTGTGTATTTTTGCCGACGGCTTAAGTTAGCTTTGCAGTCATTTTATCGGCGGTAGCTTTACCAGTCTTCAATCAAATTAACCTGGGAATTCACCTAAGCATTTCGCCAAACCGAGGAAATCTCCATACTTTGTAATCACAAAGTGCAAATCTTTACATAGGAACGTCAAAAGTAACTTTAGCAAATCCTGTTCACCTCGGCTTAAAATGGTTTGTACACCTTTCTTGGTTTTCAACAACAGAAGAATAAATTTTAGCAGTCTACAAGGCAGCTGTGCCAACTAACACAGAGAAAACTTCAAAACTCGCCCGGCCGTGTTTACAAATATGGTTTTGGTTAAGCTTATTTTTAGGCATGAGGTTATAAGCTTAAGTTGACGACGAAAATCGACAGAAAACTTAATTGGTTTACAACTTACAACAACCTCCACATAACAATTCACATGTTATTGTTTAGAGATGAACGAACTTAAAACGATGTTATATATAAAATTTCTCACAGCATGGCTTCAAATAAGGAAGACTTTAAAAAGGATTCCAGTTGAAAATAAGCTTATATCGCCGAGGTAACTTGTTAATTTTCATAGCAAACACAACAACAAAAGTCACTTACCGCAAGTTGGCAATTCAGTTCAGCCAGTGTAAATCTTCCAGGCAGAAACTTGCAGCAACAGTTGTGAAGACTGAACTGAACTAATCTTTTCAATAGATCAACGAATCAACCACTTTTTTCCGCTGTGATTTCTCTAAACACTCGGACACGTTTGATTTCTCTTGTTCATCACCTGACCAAACCATGTGACTCTTCTTGCATGGCTGCACAGCGTCACGTCGCATGAATTTTTAAAACTTCTGAGTCAATTTGTCAGAAACTTTCACCTCCTTTCTATGGCCCTCGTTAGCTTTGGTTAATGGCATTGTTCGGTATTATTTCACCTCCTTTCTCTAACCCTTGACTCACTATAATTCACGGCATTGTTCAGTACTGTTTCGCCTCCTTCCCCAGCGCTGGCCCGTTCTTTTTCATGATCTTCTTTGCTACTTCTTTGCCTGTTAATTCTTGCTTTCTGTTTTTTTTGCTTCAGTGCAACCCTATCTTAAAGACATTAGATCAACCTCGGCTATCGTTTGTCGACATAACAAATAGAAATGAGTTTTCTTTTCTTTAAAAATCCTGCCAAGAAAAATGTCATTCTTCCGCCACAAATGGAGGGTGCAAGTCTCTGCCAACCTATTAGATGGAGTATGTCATGCGTACGCACCCCGAGCAATACCGCTAGGCATGAGAACCATGAGAAACTCAATTCATGGGTCTTTTTTTCTTTCCTATATGAGTACGGGGCTGCGCTTTGCGGCCCTTGGGGCCGCCAAAGCTCCACTATAAATGAGAACAAACCCTCTCGTATGCACGTGCTTTGCGATCAATTCATTTGTGTTCGCCCCTGCTGAAGGGAGACCAATTTCACACCTACCTAACAGCTCAGGCACAAAATGCTGGCCCTAGTATGTTTTGTTTTTTTAACATACCAAGCCTACTAAAACTCGAACGCTTTCTTTAATCTATGATTACTACTAGTAGTTATGAAATTTTGATAATGAATTGCTTGTGGCTCACACAGATTTATTTGTATTGCTTCTATATCCCTGAATTAATTTGAATTGCTAATGGCATGGAGACAAACCCAGGACCCCCTGTTGTTGTGAATATTGATGCTAGTAAAACTATCCGTACTCCTTTCTCGTAATCTAACATTTTTGGTGAAAACCAAGGAAAGCAATGTGTAGCGAACTCATTAATTGGTCAATGGAATAAAGGAATTCAGAATGCTGCTGCTATGGCTAATATCTTGCACATTCAAATTCTTTGTACACTTTGCTCTTGAGGTCATCAAGCATTTTTGCTTCTTTTTGAACTACTGATGAGAGGGTGTCCATATTAGCCTCTAAACAAAGAGAACAACTACTACATGAAACCCCAGAACTCAAGCACACTTGTCTTGAAAATCACTCTCTCTATAAGAAGCAGATCTATGCTAATGAGACCAAGGAACAGAAAGCTATAAGACTGGAAAAAAAGAAGTCTAAGAAGCAAAATGTTGGTGTTGTGAATGCTCAGAGTTTGGAAAGTCTTTCTAATAGATTCCATGCTCAAGGTTCAGAGGGACCAATTTATTCATGCTTTATCTGTGATCGATTGTGGTATAAACAGAGTGTTCTCTTGGTTACAAAACTAACAAGCATTGTCAATGATGCAATCAAAAAGTGTATCCCTTCTGTAAACTCTGGCTGTGTTTGCAAAACATGTTGTAATAAGTATTCCTTGAAAAATGACAAAATTCCCAAGAGTGCAATTGCAAATAAAATGGGTTTTCCTGTTCTACCTTCAAATTTCTCTGACACAACACAGCTTGAATGGAGACTTGTGCCACCTTGACTAATATTTCAAAAACTTTAAGAAGCACCTGGAGGGAAGCAGGTCCAAATAAACGGAAACATGGTCAATAATCTAGAGTATTACTTTTTAACCACCTCAAGCATCGTGACAGCATCATCGGTTTCACTTCCCAACTCCAACTCCATGTGGTCTTTTGATTTGACTTCCTTTCCCAGCAGGGAAAGAGAATGTTCCTCAGACAATATTGACTCACTTCTCCAAGACGATCGGGTTCTCCTTATATGGGTCTTTCTTTTTAAACTTATCTACCCTTTGTGCCATGTAATTAAGGCCATATACAAACTTTTATAAAGGAGCTTGTAAGAACAAGTCTACCCAGCTCAGTTGCTCAAGAATGACGGTGCCACCCAAATCAGCCAATTGAATTTGTGGTGACAACATTTTGGGAGTGGTCACACACACACATGCCATATCGATAAATCCATAAATCTTTTTGCTATGAGTGGATTCGTCTTTTTCTTTGATGTTCTAATACCGAAGCAATCTTAAATCAGTGAGTCCAATTAACACAGTGAAAATTTGTGCCATGAACATTCCACTTCCAAAGTTACATCTGCCATCTACTAACAGATCTCAACATATCACGATAATGATAACGATAAGGATAATGACCATGACAATAATAATAGCACATTTATATAGCGCTGTTTCCCGGTGATTCAACAGTGCTTTACAGATTTAAAAATTTGCCAAAAATTATCTTAAAACTTACCAAAACTATCTAAAATTGTCTAAATTTAAAAACTGTAAAACCAGAATGAAACAATAAAAAATCAGCCTCCATAGTAAGCACTCAAGAAAAAATGCTTTTTGAGTATACGTTTTAAAGTGTCAAGTGATGTATAATCTATGACAGAGTGGGGTAGAGGATTCCACAGCGATGGTACAGCAGCGGCATAAGAACGCTCACCATTAGTTTTATGATCATAAGACATATCATAGAAATGAACTCGCCCATCAAAACGTTAAGGTGCGAGAAACCACCTCTGCGCTGCTGCCCTTCCTCCGAACCACCCAGTCCCTCCAGGCCAACACTATGTTATGTTACTGTCGTGTGACATGGCTCGGTGCTTTTGCTCTGTGTTTTGCTGAAACTGCCATGGTTTTCAGGAGAAAAACTTTAATGTAAATTTTCCACTGTTAATAAGCAGAGGAAATAAGGTCTTTTTATTTCCTAGAAAGTGTTCACTTTTTAAACATGCGCTTCTGACAAATGCCCGATTTTTGGTGTCAATTTAGGTCTCCACGAGTGCAAAATACAAGAAAAAAATTTAATCCAAATGACCTGAAACTTATACTTTTAGTACTGGTTCACTCAGGCCTTTATTCTGGCAATGTTTGGGAAAACACTTTTTTCTATCTTGTCTATCCTTAGTTGATCCTTAGAGCAAACTGCTCTTAAGTGTAGAATACATGATGTCTACGAATAATTTTTGTTATGAAACATGTCGAAATATGTTTATGAAGATGCCTACGAAATCGAAGTTCTTGCTTGGACGTCTAAAAATGGCGCAATTGGTCAAAATACCCTTTATGGTTTTTCGTCTAACCTGCTTTATTTTCAGAGACCAAACTAGCCATTTAGATATGGTATACCCATAGCGTAGCTCTTTCTTTAGAACCTCGTGTAAACATAATTATTATGTACATTTAAATGATAAATGATAAATGATAAATCACAAGAATTAATTGTCAATAAGGGTCAGATCAAGTCAGGTCGAATTTTATTCCCCCGAAAAAGAAGTGAAACTGTGCTCCTGTTTACTTTAGGTAGCATTATGCTTGCATTTTACACTTGTTTGCTTTGACAGTGGATTTTTCGAGCACCCTTTCATTTTTCAAATGCACACTTGTACCTCTCATAAGTGCTTCTCCAAGTTTCACCAACACATAATTGTGGTCTCAGGCTGTAAAAGTGACAGTTTGAACTCGGGTTTTATTCCAATCATAAACCAGCAATCTGCAAACATGTAATTCAATGTTGCTTGCAAACAAAACAAGAAGTTTGATGCAAGATCCAGATTACATGTAAAATTCAACCATATCTTACACATTGTTTCAATTATGTGGAAACACTCCTTGCCAAATTACTTTTCTTGATGAAGGATAAATAAATAAAAGTTGTGAAAGACTATGCACACATTTTTCGTTCAATAGTATATTTGCAATTAACATTTTTTTTCCATTTCACTTGTCCATCAGACAGGTACTTTCCAGGTTTTGGTTGTCCAAATGTAAAATTCACTCATATGCAAATATATGACAAACAATATGTTGCCTACTACCTAAACAATAACACAGTACTGAAACATACCACTTTATCTGCATATCACTTTATCAACAACTGCAGTAAAAGTGAACTAAAATACTGAACAATGTTGTTAGTCTGTTACAGTACGAACTTATACACACATTTTTCGTTCAATAGTATATTTGCAATTAACATTTTTTTTCCATTTCACTTGTCCATCGGACAGGTACTTTCCAGGTTTTGGTTGTCCAAATGTAAAATTCACTCATGCAAATATATGACAAACAATATGTTGCCTACTACCTAAACAATAACACAGTACTGAAACATACCACTTTATCTGCATATCACTTTATCAACAACTGCAGTAAAAGTGAACTAAAATACTGAACAATGTTGTTAGTCTGTTACAGTACGAACTTATATAGAGAACCAAACAAGAAAATTAAAGCTTAAGTCCTTAACAGTAATTCATGGTTGGTTTTTGATTGAAATAGGGTGCCAAAAAACCCCTAATTTATTCGGCGCTTAAGTAGCAAATGGTATAACCAAATGTCCAGGGTTCTCCCTAGTTTTCAGCACAACAGGTAAGGGACCTTTTCAAACTGGTAAAGCACTTGGTTAATGTTGGACTTTCTGCAAAGGATAAGTGACAATTTGAATTTATGCACCACGTTGGTTGAGCTAACATCAGCGCTGTCCCTCTAAGTATAAAAATGACCTTCCCACAATCAAATTTTCTTTTTACTCTCCGTAGCCTTACTGACTGCTTGTGTTCTTCTGAATTGCTATGCTCTGATATTGCGGCCTTCCTGTAACGTGTACCAGGCGCAGTAGCACATTTCACATTTTTGCCTGTTTTAATATGCTTTTTTTACAAAGACAACAAAGCATTCCATCGCCCTCTTTACATGCAAATGCCAGCCATCATACACTACTTTTACAGCAGAATACAATGTCATCATCGATCCAGTCATGCTTGAAAACATGGGGCTTTGATGGCAACTGCCTGCTTATTTCATTGAAAGATAGCAACTTCAGCTGTTATTTGCACATAGTATATGAAGGTGTAAACCATGGGGTTGGCTACTACCAAAAGCGTCTTCCAGAATGCCTAAATGCTGCTTTTCTGAAATGCGAGAGGGTTTAAATGTTTTTAATTCTGATGCTGCTTCTAATGGCAATTTTGACGGTGTCATATCTTTGGGTGGTAATTGGTTGTCATCTTCTGGAGGTGATGCACTAACTGACTTGGATGTTTCTACTGATTTATCGGTCAAGGGTGGTTCAGTCATCACTCGCTCTTCTGTTGATCGCAAGGGCACATTTGCAGCTTCAGACGGCTGGTCATTCTCAACTTTGTCATTTCTTAAAACATACAGTACATCGCACCTATCAAAAATTCTCCATCGAAAAATTCATAATGTGAACAATCCACCTTTAGGTTCAGAGGTTGCGTAAAACAAAGTAAAATTTTGTTTAAAAGCATTTTATTCTGACTATGCCCTTTCCAAACTGCTTATAACATAAAATGGTTCTTGTGATATCTTTGGTGTCACTTACATAGCATATCACTGGAAAATCCGCTAGGTAACGATGTCCACTTCGAATTGCATCGCTACGAAATCGCATCACTTCAAATTGCTGAATTCATGTTCTAATCATCTCAAATTCAGAACTTTTACGCTGTCAAAGGATTTTATTTTCAAGGCTTCTTTCAAACCATTGTCTGGAATACATTTCAAGTAGAATTTCACGATGAAGACTGGCTTTGTACCCACATGTTCGCTACAAAGCCGGCAAATGTAGAGCTGTCAAGGTGGTTATTTCTGGCAATCGCTGCTTTTTTGTCGCTAGTGCATAAGCTTTGTTTTGTCTAGCCCTAAAATGATTGTAAAGCTTACCTGCTACTCTTCGTGACTTCGTGACAACATTTGCACATAAAGAGAACTGACGAATGTCATGAGGTTTAGTAGAAAGCCCACGAAAAATCACTCGCTTCAAAATTTGAAAGGTACCAGTCAGTGTTAGCTAAATAAAGAACATGTAGATCTATAACAGTGCACTGTTTCTTTTTTCATCTATTACTTTCTTGCCAGATTAGCTCACCGTAAATGCATATTTTTTTATGACTTCTGAGCGTTTGCAGGTGGTAATAGGTGCTCTTACAAGCGGTAAATTTTACCGCTTACCGCGTGATAAGGAGAACCCTGAATGTCATGCAGCCAAGTATTTGAGGTTAATGATGATCATTATTGTCACGGAAATAAACAGTGATGCTTCACATTGCCATGTTCATTGTTCGCTTATTTGCTTGAAACTGTTTCCTCTATAAACTTTCATTTTCTCTGCAACCAAAACCTATTATGAATTAACACATAAGTATTTTCTTATGTAAAAATTCAATCAAGTCTGATAAAATTCAGGCTAACTCTATATGCTAATTTTGCAATGGAATATGACATGCATGGAGGAATGCCATCAGCTACGAGGAAGAACATGGAATTTTTTAAATACGGTCAGCATTTCTTGAACAATAGCATATGACAGTGCAACGAATGCATTGGCAGCAAGTTACTTCTCAATAATTGATTCTATGCAAGCTATAAACTCCCAATCTTAAAAGGCTGAGAAAAGAAAATGTTTGACACAGTAGATTTTACTCATCCACTCAGATGAGTACTTTGTGGGTTTTAATTGTCTGAGCTTAAAACAGCTCATCTCAGACATGCGGATGGGTGGAAGGTTTTTACCATGATTGAACCAAAACATATAGCTGACTAAAATTATTATTTGTAACAGTAACTGAGGTGGTTTGCCAACTTCACTTAAAAATGGCAAGCTTTTGAAACAAGCAAATTTAAATACAATGGTCATTATAGCAATGCAGTGACTTTCTGTAATGTCCAGGAAAGAAATCAAAGTGCTTTATTAGCACTGAGGAAGGGCTAGGCCCGAAACGTCTGCTACAAACATCATTTTTCATTTGGCATTGCATTATTACTATTTACAACTTTTTAACTGTTAACTCTGCCACACAGCAACTGATCCTTTTGGATTACAAATATCTATTAGCAAACCCGTCAATTTCCCAGTGGATGATGATTGACATGTGTGACTTACGGGTTATTTCCAGAGGGTTTTTTAAATTCATTTGATGTTGAGGTAGTATGATAATTATGAAACAGATGATTCATTCCAGACAAGACAAGAGGGAAAGAGGGCAAGAGAGGAACTTAAGTTAAGATAAACTTCTTACCTTGTTTTGAGCATACAAGACTTATGATTTTTTTCCCTTTAATGCTTTCCTTTTGTTACTAATAAAACTAGACAGTTCAACTCCTTAACATGATTGTATAGTCCAAAATTTATAGAGCAATACAGAGGCTATGTCGAGAAAAAGGTTGTCACTGTATATCATGGGAGATTAAGCACTTAATGACTGGCCCCAAGGGAAACAGTGAGTTTTGGTTCCCCTTGACCCTCAGTGCTCCCCAAGGGGAAGCCGAGGGGAACATTGAGGGTTGAGGGGAAACAAAACTCACTGTTTCCTACAGGACCAGTCATTGAGTGTTTTGTTACACCTCCTAACTCAGAAATAGAAAAAACTGCGAAGAAATTGTTTGCTTGATGCTGGCTGGCTCACAAATTTGCTGCAGTTTCAAGGAGCACAACCTGATCACTTGCAAGTCTAAAGTTCAAGGTGTTGTTTCCCTAGGGAGTTAGTGAGTTTTGTTCACCCCAGGGAGTTAGTGAGTTTTGGCCCACAACACATGACACGTTCTCCTCCAATCGGAAAACGTATTTGAGTTGGGAGGTATAAGAAAAGAGTTTGTCTCATGATCTACATGCTTTGAGATGTACATCCCAATATTTCAAGTGTTTACTGCTAGTTTCATCAGGCAGTGAGGTTTATGTTAACAATGTTACTATGTTTCACAGGCCATCAGGCAGTGAGGTTTATGTTAACAATGTTACTATTTCTCACAGGCCATCAGGCAGTGAGGTTTATGTTAACAATGTTACTGTGTCTCACAGGCCATCAGGCAATGAGGTTTATGTTAACAATGTTACTATATCTCACAGGCCATCAGGCAGTGAGGTTTATGTTAACAATGTTACTATGTGTCACAGGCCATCAGGCGATGAGGTTTATGTTAACAATGTTACCATGTCTCTCAAGCCATCAGGCAGTGAGGTTTATATTGACAATGTTACTGTGTCTCACAGGCCATCAGGCAGTGAGGTTTATGTTAACAATGTTACTATCTCTCACAGGCCATCAGGCAATGAGGTTTATGTTAACAATGTTACTATCTCTCACAGGCCATCAGGCAATGAGGTTTATGTTAACAATGTTACTATCTCTCACAAGCCATCAGGCAATGAGGTTTATGTTAACAATGTTACTATCTCTCACAGGCCATCAGGCAGTGAGGTTTATGTTAACAATGTTACTGTGTCACAGGCCATCAGGCGATGAGGTTTATGTTAACAATGTTACTATGTCTCAGAGGCCATCAGGCAGTGAGGTTTATGTTAACAATGTTACTATGTCTCACAGGCCATCAGGCGATGAGGTTACTGACAGGTCACATTCTCTTTTCTCTGTAGGATGGCCATGAACTTCCCCCTCCGATAGGATTTGACCTTCCTTCTGAAGAATCTCTTCCTTCATCAAAGGCAATGCATTGTTGTGATAGCTGTATTAACAATTCCTTTTCCAAATATAGTATTTTCTTCAATTAAGGATGCTCATGCCAAAATCTTCTTATGTTTAGTACATGCAAATTTTTACAGATAACAACCAACTCATGTCAGAAACCCAAAAACTTTGGGGTGGGCACCCTACTTGTTTTGTAGCTAAAGCATTTTGAAGACCTAACTCTTAAACATGATAACTATTCCATTGCTTTCAGCACAAAATAACACTATTTGAGATCTCTAGGTAAGGTTCAATGTGTTAATTCAACCAAATGGCCCTATTTAGTAATAGTTTCCAACTTATATCATCCTTTCACTCAGATTTAGCTCTATAGAAAGAAAGTAGAATATTTAAAAAGCATCATACAACAAGTTTTGACATACAATGTGTAGCTTATGCCATCTTCAGTGTATGAAAACTGAATTGAGACACTCAATGTGTAATGAATGTAGGTAACTTGATTGTTTTCTTTGTAGTTCATAGAGTATTCCAACAGACGTTTTGTAGGAGTTTCTTTTATTGTTGTATATACATAATTACATCAATTGTTTATTATGTCTCCAGTTAGCATGGGTGCTTAAGTATTTTGACACGTAAATTAAGTTATTTTGGTAAAGATAAAGAATCTGATCCCACCAAATGCATTGGCCAACACATCAGCCAACACATCAGGTGATACGCCACCATCACACTACAGATTTGCAGTTTTACTGCAGGGTAAACTATTCAGTGATGTCTTCCAGCAGCTGCTTGAATGCTCTCTCTCTTCCGAAGTCCCCGAACCAAGTGAACTCATCTAAGAAACTGGGTACCGGTATGTATTAGTACAGGGTACCACATATCCACTTTTACTTCTTATTGAGCGAGGCCCACATGCCTTCAATGGTATTGGTGTGTGCACCACTTTCAGAATCAACAAAGTTCCTAGAGTTATTCACCGACAGTAGATGTATCCTAGCTGGTTGGGTGGTATGTGTAGAGTGGACTTATCAGAGTAGGTGACAGTCCAGGAAAGATGTGCATAGTGATAAGATGATGCGCAAGCATTACTCTAGTTCAGTCAGGAACACGGAAGAGGGTCACATTGCGTGATCCTCACTCCATTATACCATACACTCAGGGAGCTTCCAAGGCTCTCCTTTTCATATACTTCCTCTTGGCACTTAACTTGGAGTCATTAATCTCCAAGGTTTTCTCCACAGTCTTCTCCACCATCTTCCCTATGCCTCTGTATGTATGTATTAGTACAGGGTATCACATATCCACTTCTACTTCTTCTTGAGCAAGGTCCACATGCATTCAATGGTATGTGCAGAGTGGATTTATCAGAGTAGGTGACAGTCCAGGAAAGATGTGCATAATGATAAGATGATGCACGAGCATTAATCTAGTTCAGTCAGGAACACGGAAGAGGGTCACATTGCGTGATCCTCACTCCATTATACCATACACTCAGGGAGCTTCCAAGACTCACCTTCTTATGTACTTCCTCTCGGTACTAAACTTGGAGTCATCAATCTCCATGGTCTTCCCTATGCCTCCGATCCTAATTCCGGTATCACGTGTAGATTAACTTAGGATCAAACTCTCTTTCATTAAACCAATTACCATTCCAGAAAAGCAGCCAATCACAATGCTTATTGTTGAGCCAATGAAATGACTGCTGGTGCACTTTTGGTTGACTGTTGGCGGACATGTTGGGCCATGTGTTTGCTGTTGTATCACTTAGATTGGGTTTTTTACCTTAATCATTACTTCATTCATTTTCATTTCATTTTGCATTGTGTTCTCTGTCAAGACTCTTTACAGTACCTGTCTGCATAAATGGGTAGTGGAAAACTAAATGCTGGGGTGAAAGCAACTCCCCTTGGGGAAGTAGAAATACTCCTAGTTGCCTAATGCTACATAAATTAGGATTAACTCCAGCAGTATGGGCCTTTTTGGTTGAAGGGGAGAAATTTCCACCAGGGGCCTTAGGCTGTGTCTAAACTTTTGGGGGCTTCCTTTCAAAAAAACAACCACATATCCCTAGGGGTAGTTACTTACCAATACACCACAAGCAAATGCTTGTTACCCTGTGTATGCAATATATATTGTGGGGGGTTATTGAGTGACATTTATTTTTTATTTTTAGGAAAGTTTCCTTGGTGATCCTGCAATTAAAGACTTGGTACTAAAATTCCTTGAGCAGTATGTATTTCTTTTCTTTTAAACACAGTGGAAAGCATCCCGATTACAACAGATTAGTGATAATCTTTGCTTTTGTGAAGTTGAGTAAAAGTTAGAATTATGCTGTTATTAAAAATAACCATAATTATTCAATTGTTTATTGATGTTCAATAAGGGTTAGTAAAGGAATGCTGCAGGTGTGCTCTTTAAGTTACAAACAGTTTTCTTCTGCAAATAAAAATAAGTTGTACTTCCTTTCTTCTATTATGAAACAAATGTTAGAGCAGGTGGATATGAGCTAAACCAATTCAAGTAACAGATAATATGCATATTGTGCTGCAATATGCATTGTATGGAGAAATAACCACGGTTTTAAAGTTTAGTGGTTTTTTTTCATGGAAATTTGCTGTTTGTTGATAGTGTTAGTGGCTCTAAAGCATTGTGTATGATTGTCTTTGTGGCTCACGTGATTCCAAAGCAGTTAACCATTTCTACATGTACCAGTATTAAATACATATCTTTACAACATAAAGCCATTCTGAAGATATCAGTTATTTTCCTTGCCTATTAAAAAATTTCTTTATTAGCATTTTGGGGACATACATATACTGCTGAATGTGTATGAGCCGACATTTTTTCTCAAAATGCACTCTAAAAAGTGGTAGTTGTATTGAAAAGTATTTTTTTCGGCTGGGTCAGGCTGAGCATGAGATGGGGTGGTACAGTTGAGCAAGTATCAAACCCCAGCTGGTCTGTTTAAACCCATGACAGGGATGTAAAGCAGACTGTCTATCTGCCAGAAGTGCCCATGTCTCTCAAAAGCATTCAATATGTGTTGAAGTACAATGTAAATGTCAATCAACTATGGATGAATATATACAGTATATCAGGTGTCAGATCACCATGTGTTGCATATGGATGCTTGTACTGCTGCTTTGACTCTACATGTACATTTCCGATTTAGAGCTATGATCACTATCAACAGTAGCAGCAACAACAATGCACCTGTGTTTTTATTTATTACTTAAGCTCTCCTCTGCATAAGTGTTCTAATGTTGATTAGCTAGTTAAGAAATAAAATAACAGCTCTAGTCACTTGCTATTTTAATTTTTACAAGCATTTATTGCATTACATAAAGAAAAGTAATTGTCTAAAATGAGACTCACATCTACTGCAATCAGATTAGAGCTATTTTGTACATGTGGAGGCATGCTGTTTGTGTATGTTTGTTCCATCCTATTTTGATGTTTTCATGTTCTTGTTTACTCTTGTCACCTTTTTTTCTTTGTACAATTCTTTCTTGTTTCATTCGTTACTTTAAAGCTGATTTTTATGTTTTGGATTGATTTATAGTTTTAAACCATGTATTCCAACCTGTGGCATCCTTTGCAGGAAAATAAGCACTTAGTTGTTTGTCTCGTATAGGTATTTTAAGGTCTATGACACAGAAGATAGACAGGGTCTCCTAGAAGCCTACCACGATCAGGTTAGTTGGTAAAGTGAATGAGTGTAACCAATGTAATCGTTAGCAGGGCAGCTAGCCAGACATACAAGGCATGGTAAACTGTTACCAGTGTTCCAAGTTATGCAAAAATGGAAAACATTTAATTTTCAAATTCCTTTTATCCTAAATATGACAACCTCTTTAAGCGAATGTACACATGTTAGTACATTTAGCTCAACCTGACTTATTCAAAAATTGTACAAAGATCTAACTGGAAGCGATACCTATTTGTGCTTGTGGATGTCTTTGTGGGAAAGAGGGTTGTTGTGATGACCATATTGTTGTTTGGACATAGCTTGACAAAGCCCTCCCCATTTTGTGACCTTTTCCTGTGCAGTCTGTGATGGCATACCACTTCTTCTTTGTCATCTTGCTGTTCCCTGACCTTTGCATTCGAGCCCTCTATCAAGAGCACTATATTGTGTTTGGTTTGTGTTTTTGTTTTGTCAATGATGGGTTTCACCTGCTCATAAAAGTGAAGACATTCTTTGCATCATTTATTGGGGCATACACTTAAACAGTGGTAGTTCCTGATATTGAATGAGTTTAACTTTGCTGTGATGATTGAATCATTCACTGGTGACTAAGAGAGAACACCTGCTTTCAGAGTTATGTACATAAGCAACATTTTACGATCATCTTTTGACTTACGATCTTTCGACATACTGTGTAACCAGGCCTGAATATGCTCGTTTGTTCAACCTGTCCAAATTGGAAAATGGTGAAGGATCTGTCGGAGGATTTGCGTTGGCAGGTGATATATCATTGGTATATTTATGGTTCTTCAATCAAGGAAACTCAACGAAGGCTATTTGTTTCAAAACGCTTTGTTTCCAACATAAGAGTATTGTATGAGAGGACCAAGAATGTAAAGCATGCAATGAGAAGGGAAAGACAAAGAGTGCTGTCTTGTGAGTATCAAATCGTGCTACTCAAGTTTTCGAAGGCATTTTTCAGTGCTATCAAGACTGAAGGATACCTAGTAGCACTATCTCTTTCAACACAGATTGTGGCAATTCCCTGATAAGGAGAATGGCAGTAACAAAACCAGAATTGTTTATTTATGAATATTTATATTCATTGGTTTCACGATGTCACAGGAAGAGTTATTTCATCACAGGCGCCCAAGTTCACGATGCAAGGAGTTATCTTTTTTTACTTTTATGCAAACATTCAGCGAAACATGACATGGGCCAACATATACTATTACATAACAACCGAATTTAAATGCACAAAAGGTGACTCTCACCTTGCTGCATATAGAGGTTTTGTGTTACAACGGTTTCAATTTATTAAATGAAAGATGAAAACCGCAAGGTTTTAAGAAATATTACATTTACTTAATTGGGATTTTCAGGATGATTAGTGTACATCACTAGATCCAGAGGAAATTGATAACACCGTAATTATTTTTGATGCAAGCTCTTTATAGTTTAATTCAAATTTTATTTTGTTTTAGATGAGAAAATTGAGGTAAAAGAGGTCTAAAGAGCAGTCAAATCTTTATCAAATATAAAGACACCTACTACCTTCCTGGAAAAAGTAGCTGCCTAAGCTATTACCAGGCATGCCTTTTTTTGTATTCAAGCAAAATTTGTATGATGCTTTGTGATGCCAACTTATTCTTTTTTATTTGTTACAGAGAACAATGGGCAGATCTCCTTGTGGTAGCCTCCTTACTAACATTGGTTATTATGTCAGGGAAGAAAGATATACTTGGGTTTCTGCCATGGGTGTAAAAGAAGTTGTCACTACTCACACTATTCAAAAGACATTTGTGACGGCTGACTTCATTTTTGCTCTATATCACTTCATATTGCCACATGTGGGGGGATTTGCACTGGGAGAACCCCACTCTGTTGTTGTAATGGATAATGCTCATATTCGTGACTCCAATGAGGGTATAAGGATGATCAGAGAAAGAGGAGGCATTGTTGTATTTCTTCCATGAGTTGAACTGTGTAACAAAAATTAGTCCAAAAAGGCTTGCCAGGCCATATCTAGTGGTTCAATAACAAGTTGAAGATGGGTTTTTTCATCTGATTTTCATAATAATTATTATTATAAAAATCAACAATTAAAAATCAGGTCAATAACTGAACTTCTGAGAATTGCACGATGACAATTATTTGATAATTTAAGCAACAATTTTGCATTTTTTCAAGGGCATGACTAAAGGGGGTCATGGGATGCCCATAACCCCCCTTTTGTGAGCCTTTTTTAGGCAAACGACCTACAACAGGTGGCAAAATGCCATGACAATCTGGTGAGTACCCTCACTTTGACCCTTGTAAAATAGATACCTGGATCACACCAAGATTCCTGGCACTCACCAGGATCCCGCTGGGATCCCGCTTAGGTGGCCCATTTTACCAGCGGGATCCTTCCCGGGAAAAATTCTCACCATGTATCTTGGCAAGAATCCTGCTGACAAATATGTACTCGTGGGTATCCCACCAAGGAAAAAAACTCCCCCAGGATACTGGCGAGAATCTTGCTGGCAAGCAAAATATTAGTAGCATTCCCAGCGAGAACTAAACTGTTGCCAAGAAAAGTGCTTGCGTAGAAATTCCCCCCAAGAAGTCGCACATTCTCGTGGCCGAAACAGAAATCCTAGCAAGGGTGCATTAAACCTGATCTTGAGATTTGATCCTGGAAGCAAGTGCCACTCTAAAACTATCGTGAGCCATATCTAGATAAAGTTTAATATTTATTACGACTCAATTTTACAGTTTGGCTTGTCGAAAACGAGCCGTAAACATGCTGCTTGTGTCTAGACAATTGGAGCTTTTAATGGCAACGACTAACTGAGTGCTCTGAACATGCTTTATGGTTTATAGAAGAAAGATAAGATCTTTGGTCACTTTTGTGTGTGTACCTTCTTTTTTTAATTTCTGCAGGATTTTAATTACAAGTCCATAGGTAGGATTACCTCTCTGCTCTCGGGCATCCCGTGACCATCACTGAAGCAATAATCTTCCAATGGCAAACTCCAAAAATTGCCTGTAATATAAACGCTCACTTGGCCTTGAAAATTTACTTGTGACAGCATTTGGCAAATCTTTTTGGTGAAGATCTTCCCAAAGGCCACACAAATAGCAAACTTGCCACTGGAATCAGCAAGGTCATTAAGGTCGTTAACCCAGTAATACGATCGGCTGACTAAAATCATGTGGGACATAGCCCATGCCATCATGCGAGAAGGGGAGAAAACCTTTGGGAAAGTTTGAGGGCTCCTTCGAGTGCCGCTAAAAAAGCCACATTAGAAAAGAGCTGTAAAATTGTTTGTTTGCCTGGTTTGTTTACTTCGAAGCTTCAGCGAGGACCTTTCTAGAGGGAAAAGCTGTTTTGTTGAAGTTGTTGTAGATTGCGTGCTAGGTGTGTGACGTCAAACCATGGATGTTATCATGTTATCTTCTTCGCTTGAGTAAAAGGTTAGTTTCCCTTTCATTGCCATTTCTGTAATGACTTTCTTTTACTACAAAAAATTGTTATGTGCAGATATCGAAAAATGTTAAAGTGAGCAAAAGAATATTCACATTCACATTTCTTTTTGGCATAAAGCCTGGTTTACACCGCGACATGAGCACAAGCACGGGCATAAACATAAGCATGAGCATAAGCAGTGTAAACCGGGAGTGACATAAGCATAAGGAAAAAGGAATCATTTCCATTTTCCTACGCTTATGCTTAGCCTTATGTCGCTAAAATAAGTGTGTAAACTGAGTGTAACATAAGCATAAGCAAAATCCCAAGGAAGCAGCTGTGTTTGATGCCCGCAGATATTCAAGATAATAGTGTCCAATGCTACTCCACAGTCCAAAATGGCGTCTGAGAATACTGTTTTCTTGCCAAGGTAGTTTGCAATTATCCCTACCTCTACGACAAATGCTCAGATGATTTCAAGAATACAAATGAAAAAAAGCTTTGCTGGAAAGATGTTGCAGAAGCAGTTGGTGTTAGTACTGGTAACAACTTACAACAACAACAACTTTATTATGACTCGCATATTTACAAGTGAGCATTAAGGTAAGTGAACATTATTCAGCCGTGTTCTTGAACAAGGTCATCTGAAATTTAAGATATAAAGTGCACAATGCAAGTTTTCACATCAATAAATTGCCCTGTCACAAGAGATGAAGCCAAGACACTCTTCCACAAAGAAGATAATCGAGGGTAAAAAAAGTATCTGGCACAGGCACTGTTGAAGTTACACAAGCCGTGAAAGATGCTTTTGAAATTTGTCCCGTTATGGCTCATTTCATACTCCCGCAGCTTCATTCTGGAACTCATTGGGCTTGTTTATGTCACTTTCTTCTGCTTATGCAACAAGTGTGAATATTCATTATGCTTATGTTTGTGCTTGTGCTTATGCTTATGCCAATTTGTGTACATGAGCTTAGGCATTTTATCTTTTTGCGAACCAAACAACTGTGACTAAATTTTCTCTAAGTTAATTAATTAAATCATGTTGCTTTGAGTAGTCATTTATCAGTCTGTTTATCTTGCTATCCAGCTGTTTTTAAACTTCAAACTTTTCACCATGAATTTGGCCGGAATTTCTCATTCTTAAATCGTTGCCAACGTTTTTCTGTGTCACTGTCATCTAACCGCTGTACGTCTATATGTGTAAGTACGTTTTTAATTAATTAAGTTAGTTTTGTCCGTATTTTAACTACTCTGAAGCAAGTAAACACTGGGAAGCTTTAACCTTTATTTTAAAGAGGATGGTTCCAAAAGGAATTACTGGCAACATGTCCAAAATTTTGCCAAGATTCCCAGCAAGATCGTGCCAAGATTTTGGCCACCGTGAATTTGCTTCTTGGTGAGATTCGTGGTAGGATTACGGTAAGATTTTGACCACAAATATTTTTGCTTCCCAGCGAGAATCTTGGCGAGAATAAAGGCAGGATCCTAACGAGGTTTTGGATGCCAAGAATAAAAATCCCGGCGGCCAAAATCTCACTGGGATCCCAGCAGGATCATGGCAGAATCCCGCCAAGATCCCGTTCCTTATTTTACAAGGGGATACAGTGTCACCCTGCTTTGAAAAATCTTGGCCATGCCCCTGTTCTTCACATGCTTATTTGCAAGTCTTCTTATGCTTACAGTGAGAATCAATGTATTGGCTACTCCCACCAACTATTATGATGCCAATAGCAGTTTAATGTGTAATTTTACAATACAAGGAAGAAATTTCAACATACAGATCAAATCTTCCAAAATAAATGATTAACTGTTATCTTGCAATTTTTTGTAGCCCTTATTCCTCAGCCCTTAATCCATTTGAAGAAAGTTTTGGAACAGGCATGAGCTGGCTTAAAAACCACAGAGATGTTGCACAACAAAACCCAAAGTACTGCATGGCTCTGGCTCTTGACCTGGTTAAGAAAAGCAAGGTGTCACTGAGATGCTAACCAGCCTTCATTTAAAAAAATGCAAATTATGTAAATCAGTTTGGTTAGTCATAAACATAGGCACGCAAGGCATGCAAGAGTTATCTTTTTGTGAAGTGCCGGAGATAGGAGCATTCAGGGAGCTGTTTACAGTAATGATCTGGTTACTTTGACAAGTTTTTTTGGTTGCAATGTACAGCAAGAAAGAAACTGGGAATTTATGATGTACATGCGATGTTACATTGGTCATGGTAAGATAGCTAAATAGTAAGCCATAAAATGTTTGACTGAACAAACCACAGTAATCTGACACCTCTCCAGATTAATGTAGATACCATCTTATTTTCTAACAGGCAGTTTGATTCGTTCTTTGATACAACCCACACTGTGATTGGTGTGACACGTGCACATGAATAACTCCCTCACTCACCGATCACATAGCCCTTCCAGCCCCAAGAGGAATTTTTGCTCAAAAATACTCAAGTTAAATACGAGACCTTTTCGCATTTTATACAAGTCGTAAGTTTACCCTTTTACACAACACAACACAACACTGCTTCACCAAAAATAGAAAGAAAGAGAAAAAAACCTCTCTGAAACGTTGAAAGACTGATTTAATTAAATTGCTCTTTAACTTGGTGCCACGCAGTCTTCAAAAAAACATTTGAGCAGTTTTCATACTTTTTACCTTTAAAAATATCGGACTGAAATGAATGTCATCAAATAAAACTATTAAACTGCTATGCAGAGACGTAAAAACCGTCCAGAAATGAAAGTTTCTTTTTTGTTTAATATCCTGGAAACAATAGCCGATAACTTGTCAGCTGTAACTGAATTTACTCCCATGTGAAAAACGAAAGTGTCAAGTTACCAATTGTAACTAAAGATAGCAAACAGCTCGTGGGAAAGAGTGGTGATGCTTCGTCAGCTCTAATTGAATTTACTCTCTTGTGAAAAACAAGAGTGTAAAATTATCCTTTGTAACTAAAAAATAAAAATATCTTGTTATATTTGCATGCAACAAGAACGAAGCACTCATTACCTGGACTTACTATTGTAAACGTTAGAACTGTTTCAAATCTAAATAGTCTCGTCTCCTCTAAAACATGTCCTAAGAACTAGAAGCGGCGATTCGTCACCTCTAATTTAATTTACTGCTTGTGAAAAACAAAAGTATCAAGTTACCTTTGTAACTAAACATGAAAATATCTCGTTCATTTGCATACTACTAACTCATGAACTGTTTCAAGCCTCAAAATCCTCTGAGCCTAACCCACAGAAAATGTCAAAGTAAACCCAATATATGAATACTTCCTCCTCTTTTATAGAAGAATAAATATGGCCGTTCTGAACTCTGTCGGGATCAAATCTCCTCACATTCCATTTACCTTTACAACAAGAAATTTGATTGGCTGTTTATGTATTAGATCCAATCTGATTGGTGTGACATACATACATCTCTCACTCACTCACTCACTCACTCACTCATGCATTGACCTGTCCATGACATACCCGACACGCCGACTAAGAGGTATTTTTTTCCAAAAAAATAACTCAGAAATTAACTTCATTATCTACATTCAAACTCCATCATCTTTATATCTGAGAAACAAGTCCTTTTTAGTGCAGAATGCACTATTGGGATGCTTTTGGGGGCTGCCTGCTGCTAATGCGCTGAGTTGTAAACTTTAATGTTTGTTTAATTAATTAATTTCAATTAATTAATTAGTCTAGAAACAAGGAAATGGTGGGGGTGAGCTGGGAAAGGTACACGTGTACCCTATGTAAAATGTGTTATATCTACATCAGTTAGGAGTAAACATTGCAGAGCTATGTATTTGTTTCATGTAACCCCTTGCTCTCCGTGTGGTACTATTCTCTTAAAAACAACCAATTTGCTCTAAACTTATGCACAGATTAGTTAGTGTTTGTGTCTTCTATACATTAGGTGGAGGATACATTGCATACGGGATAACACACAAATGTTGAGTAGTTTTCTTTACGGTAGAACCCAACATGTAAGAGGCATGCGTTCCAGCATTGTACCCTTCTTCTCTTCTTCCTGGGCGACTCACCTCCTTCAATTCTGAAGATTCTAGTGAGCGTATAAATAAAAAACTACAAATTAAAATAAGGCTAAAATGCTATAATAAAAACTAAATAATAATAATAATAATAATAGCAATAATGATGATAATAATAATAATAAAGTCAAAGTCAATGTAGTTTGGTTTGGCCTTGGTCAGGCGGCAGGCTTTTCTTGAAGGCCGTCAAGTTTGGTGCATTTACTGTTTCATTGGCCAGGCTGTTCCACTCTCGTATCGTTATATGTTCCACTCTCGTAAGTGTTATATACTACGTTTCCACGTGGTTTTTTATGTCAGTAATGTCAGGTACTAGGTACCACCACTTGTCCCTTTTTAGTGCAAAAGTTAGACGTATCTTTTAGAATTACCCACAGTTAGGTCGGTTCAACAAATATCATCTGGTGTTTTCAAACTACAATAGTATGTTTGTCAGGGTTTAAATAGAGAAGGGAAATGTGAAGTTTTTCTTTAGTGGCTTATTTATTTCTTGCCTTAACTGCGTCTGTAAGAGAGACCAAAACGTTTGCGAGTTACTGGCTTTAATATTCTGTAAATTGTAAATTTGTGACAAAGGAAACCATGAAAGTGCTCAAATATTGCTGCAGACTCTGTGGCACCTAATGAAAGCGCAAATTAATTTAATCAGTCTTTGAGGAGACTCGTTCAAGTAGCACTGTTTACCTTCAATACTTCTCATTGAAATGCTTCCCAGTGGTATCAATTGATATTGTTGTGTATTAATTTTGAATTGTTTTATTGTTAACAAAGGTGGAAACAGAAAAAGAAAGTGGTATTCTGTGACTATCTGATAATTAAATTAGTTCTTGTTCATCTGTGAAAAAATTTGTGTTTTGAGAAAAAACAAAATTGTTTCTCTTCCATTTCTTCATCAGATATTTAACTTTCTTTTATCCCCCCAAAACAAGCTCATCCTCCATGTGTTTTGGAGAAAACAAGAGTTTCATGTTACATACCTTTGCGAGGAAAACAAAAGTATCAAGTTACAAAGTTGGTGTGAAGAGCTAAATTGTCACATTTGTTCAGTGTGTTATTGAATTTAAAATGAATGAAAAAAAATGAATGAATTTAAAATGAATGAAAATCATCGCAAAACACCAGAGTGATCACACCTGATCAAGCAGAAGCCTTCTTTTTCAACTATGGATATCTAGAAGCCCAAAACTGTTACCACATTTTAGAACTGATGTTGGCTGTTTTCATCCTCTGACTGGATAGTATGTGCACACAAAAGAATGTGGATTCAACTTGATCACTTGATTAGTTTGCACCAAAGCCAACTTTCATTTTGTTTCTTTGAACAGGCCCTGGATGTTATAAAACAGATTCCATGGTAAAAGAACTTTAATTTATTAAATGAAATCGAAAAGTATGGGTTTACTGACCGTGTTCACCATTCCCACTCATAATCTGTAAATTAGTTGTGTTCCTCCGTCCATAACTGATGTGCATGAAAGTAATTTTGGCCAAATGGAGAATAAACATGAGGTGCTTGAACTGGATCCATACCTGAATTAACAAAAACAGCAAGCCACATACACTATGCACCTGCATGTTTGGCTTTAGATAAATCTTGATCACTGTTACGAACATGAAACTGCTTTCCTTTGGAATTCATCCAAAAGAAACCTGGTTTAAGCAGGCCCCAGGAACTTTCATTCTTACATGTTTCTTTAGTTCATCCAAACTAACATCTTGAGGTATGTCATGGATTGTTATCACAGAGCCATCCACTTGATTGGAAGAGAGATTCACTCCAGCGACCACACCGCATTGATGTCGCAAGCCCTATAACAAGACATGTACAGCATTTTATAAAACTGCTTAGCAGGTTTATACCAAAGACCATTTATCACAAATTGGGATGGTAGTGAAACGGGCTATTGAGCAAAGGGAAAAATGAACAAACTGACCATGGAAGTGCCAGTCCACAGCCAAGTGTATCGGAACACTGGATTCATGACCATTTTTAATTCTTGAGAGGTATTCAACCAATAACTGCTCCATCCCACTGTTATTAACAATTAAAAATAATGAACTCGCCTTGGACTGTTTTGTAATGTAATAAATGTTGTCCAATACGATCTCATCAATGCTGCAAGGTTCCAGTGAATCGCCCAAGACCTGTTTGATGCTGCATTTCATCTCTCTTGGATCTCTTGTGATCAGATGGTTAAAACTTAGCGGCTGTCCAATCACTTTTCCATTTGCAGTTTTGGTAAACAACACAACTTCTCTACTAGTCTCCATAACTTCATCTGGAAATGGAAGCTGGGATATATTCATAGCAATAATAAACTGGGCATCTGCCTCTGAATCTGCCATGTTTACGATCTTTTCACCTTGATCACATGTTTTGCATGGCAGGCCTGGTTACATAGCATGTTGAAAGATGGTCGTAAAATGTTTGCTATGCACATAACACTGAAAGCGGGTGTCAACAGTCACTCAATTTCTTACTTAACGTCATGACATCAGTCAGTGTGTATCATCTTCTCTTCCGACTACAGAGTTTCACTTATTTGCATCTTCATTCATCCAAAACCAGCCCATCTCCCAGTACAGTACATGGATGCCATTCTTCCTAATCTCTCTTGTTACAACTGCTGTTTTCATTATCCTGTACAGGTGTACATTGTTTTACGTTCCATGTCCCTCTCATTATGATAGACTAGGGAGAAGCCAACAACCTTGTCACTGAACAGGTTTCCTTGAGGCTTACACCTGCTCCCATCATCAGTCTATCCTCCCATGTGATAAAATCATCATCTGGAGTCGGGCAAGTAGTTGTGCTGCTGTTTCAAGAAGATTTATCAGTTTTGGTAGCAAGTAACTTTTACTCAGCAAATGTTGTTTTTTGAGTATAGGTAGGACATTGACTTTCACTCCTACACTTGCTTCTTCCTTCTGTCCTTCAATTTCTTTTTTTTTAACAAAATCTGCTGACCAGTGCATAAAGCCACAGTTGCTTGCATGCCAAAGTCAGTGGTGGTGAAGCGTCTTTTTTGTGAATCGTTTAGAAGGTATGTTTTGTGACTGTTTTTTTTTTAATTTAAGCTGTAACTGGCGAGCCAGGTCATTGAAAGCTGACTGATCATATCAACTGACTGCACTAGGACACAAGTTACGAATATGGACTCACATTATGCGGTTTTGTAATATAGATAGAACCCAGCACATGCTCTGATTGGTCGAAAACCCTTGTTTTATCAGAGTATAAAACGTAGAAAAAGCGTGTTTTATTGTTTTTCGCCACATTACCTCTTGAGGCTCATGTTTTCTACATTTCCCTCATGTTCTCAAATGCTCATCATGTTTTATCACAGTATAATACACGGCTTACGCTTCTTTACTTGTTAAGTAAGGACAGATTGCCATGGCCTTTACTTTGTAAATCTGTGTAACACTGGTGGTAATGCAGGGTGCGAGAAAATACTTCTGTCAGGCTAGCATATTTTGAGTTTAAAATCAAAATAATTTAAGTTTTATTTACTAGGTGAATTGCCAATGATCAAAAGCTTCAGATTATTTAAAGATACAAAATGAACACTGAGATAACTGCAGGAAATAGTTTATCATTAGGAATGCATGCATCAATCAAACAAGGGAAAAAGTGAAAGGAAACATGAAAGGAAAAACAAATGTAACAATTCTCATAGTCTGGGATTTGAACCTGGAACTCCTGATCAAGCTTATGACAGGGTGAACATTTCCCAATATTAACAACTTTACCAGGTGGCCCCAGTGACAGTATTGCCCTTCAATCCCTCCAGTTGAAGAAGATTTATAAATTGTGCATTATTAAGGCCCGGTATAAGGATAATCCTGGTAATATTGATCACAAATGTGCTAATAAGCGCAACAATGGGTTTCAACTTGCAATGCAACAATGTTGCAAGATGGGTTGTAGGAAAATGTTGCCCATATTACTGGACCTTTATTCAAGGGTGTTTACTCTACGTGTCAATTTGTTTACAGGCAATATTCTCCATGTGTGTGAATCCAGAAACATTGCTGAAGGACCGCAGTGGTCACAGGTAAAATTATGATGGTATGGTAGGTCCCATTAAAGGAACTGTGTCACAAATTTTAGAGATAAGAAAATTGCCACCAAATTGAGTGAAATATAATTATAACCACTTAAAAGAGTGAAGGAACATTTCAATAACACAACAAATCTGAAAGAAGGTGTGGATGGACAAAAATTGAACAAGACTAAAATGGATTGCGATTTGGGCTTTTGGAAAACTGTTAGACTGAGCAGTTTTCAAAGTTGATCTTATTTGTTTGTCACCTTTAATTATAATACTCAGGACAAATATTTGTTTATAATGAAGAAACGGTTTTTAAATTTAAATCCATAAAAGTAATTTCTTTGCTAACATTAATCTTCCTGGATAGTATTTTTTGGCAAAACTTAAGAAAATAGACTAAACTAAGGCATGACAAAGCCCCTTTTATAGCATTGCTGTAGTGATTATCCATTTCATGAGTTTAAGTTTGACAGTCTCTAGTTTGAACAAAAGTGTTGAATTGGTATTGTTACCATCTAATAGCACTCTGGCTTACCTAATTGTATTATTATTTTTTATTTTATTTCATTGCAAAACACATAATTACTTACATTGTACTTACTCTACTTACAATACGACACTTAAGGTATCATGGTAGGTGGATTGACAGTGTTTGGAAATCGCACTCTTATGCTGGCGCTTTGAAAGAAAACCCCGTCAACCTATACATTTTTTGAAAGCTTAATAGTTATCGAATACAATCATATCTTTGAAATTTTCTAAAAAAATATTGTCGCAGTGATATTAAAAGAAATACCCAGAAACACTGCTTCACTTAAACTGGTTCGCTTCTGCACATGAATTATCGGAGTGGCGCGATTTACATCGGAAATGTTTTCTCACACATCACCCTCAAAAATCGTGTCTGCGATTTTCCAGATGTGGTTTGGTTTTTTTTTCTACACCCTCTTAAACTTTGATATTTTTAATGCGGACGTTTCCTTCTACAAAAGAGGCCATAACTTTGAAACGGAAGCGAAATTAAACAAAGCCCGACACGGTTTTTCGAAGGAGGTATCCTAGAACATACCTGCCGATTTTCAGCCAATTCCATTGGAAGACGCGCGTAAACGAACTAAAAATGTTCATCCTTATATGCAGTTTTATTTTATCGAGAAAAACACGAAAAACCTTTTATGAGATTTGTATGAATAGGTGTTAAAAATCCCCTCCGCACTGACAGATGTCGGCATGGGTCAGTTTACCACAACAATGGGTACTTATGACAACTTGAAATAAACAGACAACTAATATTCTGGCGTGGAAACCCGCATCGCAGTGAAGTCGTCCGAGAAGGGACAAACTACAAGTTAAGCTGCTGTGATTTCTTTTACTTGAAAGATTTCATCGGCGGCATTGGTATTGTGTTGCTTAAGTTTAGGCTCCTTCGTTCTCCAGACATTTTTTGAAACCATGCCTCGTAAAGCCAAAAAGCATGAAAAAGAGGAAATCTCGAGGTCTACATTGTCAACATCTACATCTGCGCTTGACTCTCTCATTGTGGAAGTTTTGGAATCGCGTCCATTCTACAACAATTTCTTGCGACTAGCACTTGTTGTATTTTGTCCTTTAGCTTCATTGGCGGGACTAGTGTCCTCGAGTTCCTTCAACCATTCTTCTTGGTTACACTGTGACCCACGGTCGCTCAGAGCTAAAGATCTTGTTTGACGCTGAACCTGTGGGTTCCACCAGATTTCTGCGTCTTCGGCCTCTTCGAAGACGAAACTGGGCAAGAATTTTTCGTTCTGACATAAAGAAAATTTGACAAGAACGGAAGCCAACTTGCAATGAAACAACCAGATCAAGAACAGTTCGCATGCGCAAATGAAATATCAACCGCAATTCGCGTTACTTGTGACAACTGGTGGTGAATTGGAGGTGTCAACGCGCTCTAAGGGGTTGATAATTTTCAAAAATAGTTTTTTTGCTTTAACTTAAAAAGTAAAAAAGCTCTTTCCCCTATTCTTTTTGCAAAATATTCATCTCAGTCTTCTCAATTTGAACAGCCAATTAAAGATTTTTTGCATTTTTCGTAAAAATCCACCTACCATGATACCTTAATACTTACTCTACTTATGATAAAATACGATACAATATTTTTAATCTACTACTTACACTATTTACCATGCAAAGTTTACATTACAAGGATACGCTTACGCTATGAAACAATACAGTAACTTACACTACTATCAGTTCTTACTTATTTACGCATTTTTTTATTTTTTTACTATTACTTATAAATACAGCGTTACAAATTAGTTCATCACAATAACCTACAAAACTACACATAACTTATTACTAATTACTTACAATTGCAATACACATTTTGATAAAGATGATAAGTAAAGCAAAAAGAAAAGCAATTCTAAAAGCATACACTAGTGACAATTACAATTGAGAAAACGCTATTTGCAAAAAGAAAAACACTACAATTACAATACTGTAAAAACCTGCATAAAAGAAGACATGTTTTGGGGGTTCAGGCTGATTTTGTATTTAGTATCGGGTGTTTTTAAAATTAAATACTGCACAGACTACCAATAGATGAAATCAATATGTAAGCACAACATTTTATAATTAATTAATAGATAGCACATATATTGATCCACTTAGTATTGTACTTGGTACTGTACTTGGTACTGTACCCTAGTAGGTTATTCTAAACTAACTGGCATCCAATTTTTTTATATAGGAACAATTTTCATCTTTCAGGCTGAATGTGTTCTTATGTATATGGTACTTTTTTGACCAAATTTCAGCCTGAGTGTTCTTAATCCACTTGTTTTTTTATCTGGGTTTTTACTGTACGCTACTCAGATATACAGAGCACTTTGTGTTTTTATTTCATAAAAGGCAGTGATGGCAGAGCAAATGTACCCCAAGTCAAATACAGAAAAAATGTACAGTGGATCATACCTAATTGTATTAGCTCATTGATCAGTCTGATTAGCACCTCTGTTAGTGTATAAATCTCTGGTACTTCTTAAAAAAGAACTTGAAAATCTAAACTTTGACACTAACTTGAAATTGTTACTCGACCTCAAGGTTCTAACTTGAATTCTATGTCAAAATTAGACTCAAAAATTTAATACCCCTTTTTAGTGCAGAGTGCACTATTGGGATGGTTTAGAGGGCTGCTGTTTGCTAAGGTACTAAGCACTAATGCCATAAGGTGTAAACTTTAATGTTTGTTTAATTAATTAATTTCAATTAATCAATTAGCTATGCCGGAAGGGGGACTGGGTGGGGTAGGTATGTGAGTGCATTACGCAAAACGTGTCATACTTACGTTGTTTCCCTGATAACATGACAAAAACATATATATGTTTTTGCAAATATCATGCTATCCTTGTGGTACCATTCTCTTAAGAACAAAAGCAATTTGCTCCAAACGCATGCACAGATTAGTTAGCGTCAAAGTCGACTATATGTTAGGTGAAAGATACACTTTATACGGGACTACCCACGAATGCTGAGTGCTTTCCCTTGTGGTAGAGCATAACATGTAAGACGCATGCATTCAAGCATTGCTAGTGTGATAAACTCCGTTCTCAAGTTCAGAAGCACGCTTTTTTTATTTTTTGTAATGAGTGATATCACACTCTCGTTTTGGCTGGGGATAGCTGTTATATTTCAGGTAACGTCAGTTCTCCTTTTTTTAGTGCAAGGGAATGCTACTGTGACTGCGTATCTTCTGGAGTCTTCCCTAGCTTGATTCAAGAAATGTCGTCTGCTGTTTTATAACTATTGTGTGTTTGCTAGGGTTGAAATAGAGAATTCGAACATAATGCCTCTCCTTAGCAGCATGTTTGTTTCCTCTTCTATGAAGGAGAGCCCAAAGTTCATATTCAGCCGAAACTTTCCCACGTTAGTTACATGTAAAACTAGTAAATTTGTGACAAAAGAAACTTCATTAATATTACCGCAGACCCTGAAACCTCCAATTAATTTTATCAGTCGATGAGGTGACTCACTCACCGATGTGGGATATAACTTCGGTCAAGTAAAGATCTCTACCTTCAATACTTTTTGTTGAAACGTTCCTCAGTTGTATTACTCGATAGCATTGTGTATTAGTTGATGTGGTTTTATTGTTTACACCAACTCGGCTTCCAACAGAATTAGAACACACTATTCCATGATTTGACATGACTATTTGATAATAAGATTAGTTCTTGTTTATCGGTGAAACGAAAATTTACATTTTGAATAATACAAAATCATTCCTCTTCGACTTCTCAGCAGAAATGTAACTTATATTTTGTGGAAACAAAGGTATCTTGTTGCATACATTGGCGAGGAAAGTAAAAGTATCAAATTACAAACGGCGTGAAAAGTAATGCTACAAAATAAACAAAACTCAAGATAAAATACCACAATGAATTTGAACCGTTCTGACAAACGGTAATTGTAAGTTATTTTTGGGCAAAACACAAACATGAAACATACACACTGCTAAGATTAAGTCTTATCAAATTTTTGTCTGCTCATATTCTGCAAAGGGGAAAAGGCCTAGTTGACTACCAAGGGAGAGAACAGCAGGGGTGAGGACCTGTGTGACTACTTTATCAGAGCCGTAAATTACACTCTGCACTATCTGAGATTGTCTCACTAGTCTGTAGTCTTTGTCAAAATTCAAACTCATAAATTTAATACCCCATTTCTGTAGTCTTTTTCATATTGAATGGAAAAATGGAAACAAAATAAACAAAAAATCATTCACCATGTTTGTTTCGCTTTTTCTTGCTTTGTCAATTCTCCTTTGTCATGTGAGGCAATGAATGAGCTAAGCCAAGGAAGGAGAGAGAAGCAGAGAGAAATAACTGATATGGGCATCCAAGTACTGACCCTGCCCGACATGATTAGGAACCTATTCCGCAGAATTTTTTTAAACTTTGCAAAAAGTTGCACCTTATCATGCTTATTACAATTCAGTAATAAATCAAAGGCTCCTGTGAGCCAGATCATGTATGAAAGTTTTTTTGTGCCTCAGTATCAAAATGAGTCTTTGTGGAAACTGAGTTTGAATCTGTAGGTGGAAGTCATATGAATGGTTTCGCACTTAGACTTTTTTTTACACAGAGGCAAAAGGCAACTTGGAAATTGCCTTTTGGATGAATGTAGAAAAGGTAGTTGAATAAAACCAGAATAGAAATTGATCATTGTAGAGTTCTTCTTGGTACTGCAGTGAAAAACAGGAAGATAAACATCTTTTGGTGAAATGTGATGCATAGGTTCTGATGTCCAAATATGGTTGCTTATTGAAACCCTTGGCTGAATTTTTTCTTTGGTAAAATCATTTTATTATAGTTGTTTATTACATACTTGAAATAGATTTCAACAGAGCACAACAACAAAAATCAAGATGAACACTACTTTTAATAGGAACTGTTTCTTTCTTAAGTCTAGTGAAATACTGACAACCATAATGTAGCACGTAAAAACTAAGAGGGGACATTGTAGCCAACAGTCTCCTATACATGCAGATTATACATTCTTATTGAGTAATAAATAACATAGTCTTTACAGCAGCAGGACACACATGTAGTAGAAGTACAGCATGATAACAACCATTTTAAAAATTGAATGAAATGAGTTCAGGTGGATTTCACTTGTTGACATTCTCGACTCTAAACCTACATGAAGTAAGGAAGTGTTTTAAAAGGGTATAAAATGAATGCAGAAACGTTATACATGTATATCTTTAATTTGCTGCCCTCCTCCCCCCCCTTCCCCTCAACCAACCCCAATAAAAATAAGCTACAGCTCTACTTACCTAAATGTGGTGTCCAAGTGATATTTCTTGCTTTTCTGGAAAGGGTTTAAGAAAGAAAATGTCAGTTACAAATGGCATGCTTTGCTTTAAGAAACATTGGAGCTAAAATAATTCCTTTAACCTGAAAACTTTACTCTTATGTATAGCATCTGCAAATTTTGGTAGAGTTACATGTAGTTTTTGAATCTCTATGACGACTAGGAATTTAGGAACATGAAAAGCACAGGAAATTCAAACCATTGTTTGTTTCTGCCAATAAATGTTCTGACTGTTTTCTATATGTGATTCAAATGGTTGCTTAATACATGTAGATTTTTATTTGGTAAGTAAAGTTTCATATTCAGCTAAATTAATAGTAATGATCTCATCTGATACACATAGTGAATTTTTTTAACAAATATTCAAACAGCTTTCATGGAAATTTATATAAATAGGCTTATGATCACTGTAGTAGGACTCAAGGATACTTGTTGATTGTACACATTGTGGTACATGATCTATCTGTGTACAATAGTCAGTAGTATACTGGTTAATCAGCTGAAAGGGTATAAGATATTTTGTTAGAGCCTTTTGGTCTGAATTTGCCTGCACTAGATCAATATTAAAATCCCCAAGCAGTACAGTTGGAATTGTAGGTTCTATTAATACTTAGTTCTGAAGATGAGTAAAAGCATCAATTCACTGTGAAATTGTAACTTTAGTTTTCAAATGATAAATACCAATGACATGAATATTTGGAATTGGTTGGCTAATTAAAACCATAACAGTAATTTCCAAATTATTAAAGTTACACCTGTGTGGAGTTTTAGTTCAATTCAAATCATTATTAATGTACACAGTAGTTCCATAGCAAGTTCTTATGTTAGGCTGACTAAAGTCATTTCTGTAAAGCGTAAATTCACAAAGCTGATATGCATCATCTCTATCTGACAAACAAAGTTTTGATTCAACAAAATATTGACATCAGCTTTTTGAATATTGTAATCACTTTGCACATCATCTATGTGGAGGTGGAGAGATCTAACATTCTGAAGTAAGATTGATTTTGTTTGGGGTGAATTGTCAGTCTGTAACACTGCTTAAGGCACAAGGCTTTCTTGTGTTCTTAGTCTGTTCATTTCACTTTTAATTTTCTCACTAACCTTTATTTTGTTTTCATTCAAATTAAGAATATGCAGTGCAGAGCTGTTTTTGTTCCTTTTGCAGTTGCTCAGCATTCGATATTTGGCATTTGTTATTTGGTACAGATTATTTGACATTTGTTAGCATTTGTTTGATAAGTATTTGACAGTTCTATCTCAATCGTGCTTTCCAAAATTGTGGCATTAAGTCCCAGCGAGAGGAGAACTCAACTTAATCTCCTTCGAAGCTACACAAAGCTGCACGTCTCCTGGTCCCAGCCAGTCAAGTTTTGCGGTAATGCTTTTGTCCAAGAATATGTGAGAGACTTGTTATCAGCATTTCCAGTACATCCATAGCACCGATCAGTAATATAAATCACTAACAGACAGAAGTCAACTCTGCAAAGACAACACCCAACAATGGCACAAAATGGTGAACGACAGCTCTCCATGTGCTTAGTCATATGACTATTTTCGGAATCGAGCAGTTTCCGAACGAAAGACTAAAATTACTAGTACTCAAAAGTGCTCTTTATATACAGCAAGGAGGCTTACCTTAGCTTCCAGATGACACAGCATTCATTTCATTCCTCCTCCAGGTGACATTAAAACATTTTCAAATGATTCTGTCATGTCGTCCACTGGACCACAGTCGATAGAGCTGGTTTTTGAGTTATAAGCACTGAAAGCTAAAATTAAGGGTGTTTTTAGCAGGTCATATTGTTGCCATGGTAATCTGTTATATTGAAAGGATAACCACAACTTTTTTACTAATGATTGGAATTTGTATGATACCGTTATTTTGGAATCACTTGTTTAAACAGTGGTAGTATTCATCCTTTAAAGTATAGTTGTTAGAAAAGTGCTGGAAACTGTTGCCAGCCTCCTTAAACAGTCAGAACACATCACATCACCGCTCTATTCAGGATTATCAAATCTGAACCTGTATCCCTCATTATGCCTGGGCTGCCTATGCTAGAAGCTGCAGTAGCCTATTTCATGCATACGTCATGCAATGGAGATATAGTCGGGTCTACCATCTTATGTGCTCTAGTCTATTCTTTCATGCTTCATGAAACAAACAAAGCTCATGTTGCCTCTAAAATAGGCATGGTGACTGGCATTATTTGTCTTCCATAATACATAATTTACTCATTTTTACTAAAAGACTGATTTGTATTGATTTTTCTCTTTGATATTCAAATTTGTGCATCACAACAAATTTTGATCCTTTTACATGTAAAATTTACATGTAATAAGGTATATTTTTGAAGGTTTGGCCAGAGTCTTTTATTTGAGCCAGTCGTCTCCAATAAGCAAAACCCTTAACTTAGTTTACAGAAGCAGTAGAAGCCGGGCCATCACAAACTTTTATGATTGACACGCATTGCAGCCATTCCAAATTCTCAATTTCAGGGAGTTCAGTCAACTGTTGCAAAGATACAATTAAATATGGTATCAGTACATGTACTGAGTATTTGTATATCAATATCCGACTTACTGATTTCTGGCCATTTCATCAACATTTACTTAGAATTTACAGTCAATCACAGAATGGAACTAGAAAGAAATACATATCTTTTATCTTTCAACATATCTTTTTTCCTAACCGGACATAATAGGTTGAAAACATCACTTGAAGCACCTTCTATGAATATTTTACCTTTGTTTCATATGCTACATGATTGTACACATGTAGAACATGTAAATGAAAAACCCTGTCTTATGCCAAGTAACTGTTGTCCAATTGAATGATCTGTTGTAAAAGTGTTTTACAACTTAATTTGTGTTTAATTTGTTCCTTTTATAAAAAGGGGCCCATCTCTGGGAGAGTACCTGAAGAACAGCCGAAACATGAAGCGAGTCACGGAATTAGGTAATTGAAAGATTCTATTTGGTTGTCTTGTTATGAAAACCATCTAACAATAGGTTCATGTTTCTGTCATGAACACCAGTTTCTCAATAAGTTACTTAGCTGATCATGTCATCAGTAGGTGTTAATTGGTTTTAAGTATTATTATTTTGTACATAACAGGAGAGATTTAGAAAATGAATTGATCAAGAAGTTAAATGCTAAGATATTTTGAAAACACATTAATTTTTAAAAGCGCAGACGACATTGCAATGCTACGTTACGCCATTACCAAGTTAAAAAGTGGAAAAGTGTAAGGTGTACTAAAAATATATTAAATAAGAAACAATACATAAAATATTTGCGGGTCCTATGGGTATAGTTCCCATGGTAAGAAACACAAAGAAAAAATGTATGAAAATGTCACATAAACAATTTGGTGTGAATGGAGTCGGTTTGTGTGTTAAGAGACAGCTTGATGTCGTTTATGTACAGCATCTCCTAGACTAAGCAATCAAACTTGGTGTTTCATTTCCTCGGAACTTTGAAAAGGTGGTTAGTCTTTGTTCTGTTGTTGCCATGCTGTGTTTCAAGTTTTTTCCCGATGGCTGAATAACAGTGTTCACTTATGGGTTGATGTAAGTGTCGTGCAATGAACCCAACATAATTTGCATCGGACAAATCACATTGAAATAAGTATACAACACACTGCATGTTGAGGATCGGGGGCTTGTTTTCCTTGACACTCAGAGTTTGTGACAATTTTTTGCTTGTAAGGATGGGTTTTACTTCTTGGCTCTCAAAGAATAGATAACTTAACCTGAGCCCACGATATGCTCACATGATGTTGGTCAGTGGATGCCTTGTTTTGACAGCTGTCAATTAATTATAACGTGGATGTCCAATATCAAAGATGTACCTATGGTAATGGTGCTACTCTCTTATTTTTCAATGTGTGGGGCTTGGTGTTCGGATGGACAGATGGACAGACGTACATACAGACAGTCATGTGACAACCAAAATTTTTGAGATCAACAGGTTACCAAATTTTTCAGGGTATGGGGCTCCGCTCATGTGCCTTTGGCACATAGGTGCTCTGCTATAAAAGCTATCTGAAAAGATTAACAACCATGACATTTCCCAAGGTGGCCATTCATCTTTCATTGAGATATCACAAGATCATGATTTTTACCTCTCGAGAGGTCTAAAATATCTGAGATTTGGGCATGATTTGGGTAACTGGAAAGCACACTTTGTATGACTTCCATAAACTCTTATATATTAATGATAATATTTACCCCTTACTGAGATATTTACCCCTGTCTGAGATATGGTGACATCCTAATAGTGCAGTTTTCGTGCTGTAAATTCATCGCCAAGTCCTTAATGAATGTACGATGACCCACATTTTAGCCACCTTTCGAAATTTGTTTCACAAAAGTGCAGGAGTTTTCCCCAAAGTAAAACATTTTTCTGCTAGTCTTTTTGCACAGCTATCAATATCCAGATCAGTCAAAATTGGTATCTACAAGCAAACCAGAGTAAACAGTCTCAGGAAGTCCAGTTAGAGTCTACGATAAGAAATATTTTCCACCCAATTTTTAGCTAATAATATCACTCTGTTTCAACAAATCCAGTAACAGGATGCTCTTGATTATTGATATCTGTCATTGTCCTTTAGGAGCATGCATGTGGCATAAGGTTCTGCAGGGCTACAATGAGCAATCGTCAACAAGCTTTTCCAGTTAAATATACTCCACTAAAGTTGACTGCACAGTTATACACCCGATACAAAATTTCTCATTATTCATAGTTCATAAAGTACTTTATCATTGACTATTAAATGCACAAGCCAAAGAGAAACAGTCCCTAAATATACAAAACTTTTAAAATATTTTCATTAGTCTTTTAATGGACATTATCAGTAAAGCAAGAATATGAATTTGATTATGTTTCTGAAAGTAAAAATAGAATATAAAAGTTTGGAAACACAATGCAAAATTTAAATGAAGGTAAGGCAAATTGACCAAACAAACTGTTAAATACAATCAATTTGATGGTACCTGGTGTGAAGAATGATAAAGGTCAGACAATGTACGTGGGACTGATTATATACAAATCAGAAAACATTATACGATGCTAAAGTGTGGAATGTATTACTCAACAACCTTAGAAGACAAAATTCCCGTTAAAATTTAATAAGGTTCCTAATCCATTGACGCCTGTGTCACCTTTAACTAGCTGTGACGAGCGTAAGCTTTTGTTCCACTTCTGACATCATCACCTTTTGACCAAAATTGGCATCATCTATAGTCAAATTCTGCAGGAGGAAAATATATTTCCAGTGGTACCCAGATCAGGTGATCAGGTCAATAGTGCCTGAAATATGCATGAAAATGCTCAGAAATTTGAGTGAAAAACTCAGAGTAAAATTTATTTCAACTACACTTGGCTACTCCATGGTAAGAATTGCCTGTCTTGATAATGCTTTCTCTGGAATTCTTGAACTAAAAGCAAGCCCAGTAGAAGGTCAACCACTGCAGCAAAAGGATACGAAAAGGAGAGAAAGAAAGGTGAAAAACAAAAAAATTTTAAAAAGCCTAAAGACATCTTATTTCTTTGCATGCCCAAGCAAATATGTCCTAAAACGCGATGGTAATGGAAAAAAAGGCAAGTTGTCATGTTACAAATGCCTTTTTAGTGCAGAGTGCTCTATTGTGATGGTTTGGGGGTTGACGTCTGCTAAACCGCTCTGGCAAAAAGGCACTAAGGTGTAAACTGGAATGTCTGCTTAATTAATTAATTTCAATTAATTAGCCTTGCAGCAAGGGGGTAGGATGGAGTAGGTACCTGTGAGCAATACATAAAATGTGTAGAACCTACGTTACTTCCTTGATCACTTCAAAAAGCTATTTATTTGATTAGGAAACTCTTTGTGGTACCTTTCTCTTGAGGAAAAAACCCAATATTTTGCTCTAAATGTATGCGCAGATTAATAAGCATTAGTGTCAATATACCTAGCCCGTTTTATGAAGCTCAAACAGGTGTAGACATTTTCGTAGAGTGCTACGCCTCTACCCCTGTATCACCAATCCTTTTCTACTTCTTCTCTAGCATATACATTTAAAACGGTAGCATGTTACCGTGGTTACCAACTGTTCTTGGTCTGTTGTAGAAATTTTCATTCAACCTTACGCCTGAACTCATTCGTTGACGATTGTTTCCACATAATGAACTCTACTGCTCTACGATCACATATTTAGGTATTCTGCGCTACTTTGCCCTGCCATTAAACAACCAGAAAACACAAACCATGTACATGAAGAATAATGAATGTGCCACGGGCAACCAGCACTTTTTACTTTAAAACAAATAAACATGACATACAAAGTGTAAGCACAGCTATAATCAGAACAAACAAAAGCTATAATCAAAACAAACAAAAACACTCTTCAGGGCCTGGATACCCCAGCTCGTGCGATAAATTTGATTCCAAGTAAAACTGATTAGGCAAAATAAGCTAGACAAAATAAACATTGGGAAGCACCGATGAGCATCCAGTGGATGAAAAAACCCCAACGCACTCGCAGCAGGAACTACGGGGAAAAGTACCAGCCCTATGGACAGCACTTCCCGACATGCCGGGCTCTGCCAGAAATGAAACGAATAGGCTACAGACCTAGAAGCCCTAAGCCGAAAAATAGCGTGCGTAATCTAGACAATATTCTCAGGAACAGCCTCAAGGCACCAAAACTTAGACTTGGGATACTTCCAACCGATGTGTTGATCAAGTAGCATACAGTCAAGAGACCGGAACGCGGTATCGTTGGCCACACCAATTCTAATGCTATGGGTGCTATACATACGACCATCCAAAACAGACGGAAAAATGTAAGATCTAAAGCTACTTAAAGCAGTAGAGTAACTAACCCCTGAAGACTTATGGAAGTTAGATTCTAACTATCCTGGGAACAACGGGATAACAGAAGTTCTTGATTTAAGGCAACAAAGAAAACAATCTCTCAGTAATCCCTACTGGGCACTAAGGCCTGTGAGATCTTTCTAAAACTGAAACGTGCCCTTCTCTGTACTGATCATTTTTACCTTTAATGAAATTAATTTTCATGAAATCATCTAAGATAGTATTATCTTTAACCCTAAGATCTGAAATTTCACTAATACGAAAAACACCAGCATATCCAACCAAAGGGATAAACAAAAAAAGCGAATGTCCGCGAGGGAAGCAGAAGTAGTGTTCAAACTTAAATTAATAATTTATTGGCAATCAATTGGGAGACAATGGCTTCTTGGCTCCACGGGCCTAACCAGCTTCCTCTGCGCCCCTCCTCGACGCCTCTCACCAGCGGATGTCCTGTCAGAGGCTCCATCCCAGCTAAACAATGACCCCAGTAGATACTATAGGAAGCAGACTCAATAACAGAAACAGAATGGCACTCATGGACTGCACGGTCAACAAGCTCCGTCAAGTAAGGAGCAACTTGCAGTGGAATTGCTGGAAGCACAGGAACAGCAAGCTTAAAACGAGCCCAAGCCTTCCATCTCTGCCAACTGCTACTGTGCTTCTGGACTGTGTTAGCAGCGCTGGATTCCAACAGAAGATCAATCAAGCGTGGAACCAAGGGCTGAAGCTATGGATCATCGAAACTCGCAGCGAACTCTCCGACCTGCAAAAGATCTAACCAGAAGAAAAGAAAATCAAACCAATCTCTGAAACAGAAAAACACTTAGCTCCTACTAATGGGAAAAAATGAACTATGTAGAATGCACATCACAAAGTGCCTTACTGGTCAACAAACACCACTGAAAAACGATACTCCATTCCGAGTTCCTGAACTAACAAGAACACACGGGCCCAAAACCGCAGTGCAACACAACACTGCTCACAGGCTTGTCATAAACGCATTTATAACTACAGGTACCACTAACACCTGACAACAGACACCTTGCTGCCAAACAAATGGCAACATATAAATCCTGCACAAAAATGGCATAGTGTAACATGAAAAACAGGCATTCCTAACCTGAAATCTACGCGTAAAGCCAGCATGGCGAACTTCAGATCAAAGAAAACAGACAGTTTGCTTCGGTAAAACTTGCCTGGGAATAATCAAATCAGACCTTGATGGCAAGGAAACAATGTCCACAACTAAAGAGGAATATCTGGATGGAAGAGGCTTCAACAGAGACCAGAAGGCAGGCAGCCATTCAGGAACGATAAGAGTACCAACTGTGCAACACTCACGTGCATCTAATCACATCCACAACCAAGGAAACAGGAGAGCAAAGCCAAATATTCTTACCTCGCCAATCCCGTGAAAATGCATAGACGGCGCTACAGCCCAGAGACGTGAACTTAGAATTCAATCTTGGAACCTGAGCATTGTAGTGGGAGGCAAAGTGGTCGATGGAATGCGGACCCCATTTGCAATCCAACTGGGCGAAAACCTCCGAATTCAAAGACCAGTCATTCTTATCAAGAAAATGACTGAGAGCATCAGCTTTGAAATTGGCTTTACTAGGAATCCACTGAGCATGGATCTGAATGCCATTCTCCAAGCATAGCCAGAAAACATCGATTGCTAATGACTGAAGATGTTGCTTGGGGCTGCCAAATAATACAATTCTGCAAGTGTTCTGATTACCAGAGAAAACTTTGACTCTCTTATGCCTCAGCAAAACAACATGCGCTTCCCTGAAAGTCGAACTTTGCTTGCTGTCGAACGGACTAAACACACCACTGACAGGCTGATCGTTGAACCTAACTTGGAAGCCACCAAAAGTTAAGATGCTGGCATCACAGAAAATAACTGCTCCAGGGGAGAACTTCAGCTGAATCCCATAACCATTAAAGGCCTCGATATTAAGAAACCAAAAATGCAACTCCTCCAACAGAGGACCAGAAATTGGAAATGAACAATCCCGGCCAGACCACGCTTGGATAGTGAAATGAATCTGCCTGGTAAACAGCTTGGCAATAGGACCAACTGCTAAAAACAACAAGTTGATGAAACCAGCCACCCGAGGGAGATCTCTAAAAGTAACGGAACGCGACGAAATAATAAAATTGAGATTGTTCTTAAGCAAAGCGATTTTCTTAGGAGGAACTCAAAACTGCATTTTAATTGTGTCAATAAGAAAGCCTAACCCACCCCCCCCCCCACCTTCATAGGCTCCAACTTTGACTTCTCCTTGTTTAATTTTAAGCCATTCAACTTCAAGTCCTTTTGATGCACCAAACTAGCTGCAATTGCAGAAACCCTCTCCAGAAGCCCCGAAATAGTGCTGTCCAAATAAACAAGGCAACAATGGCTCATTGAATGCCAACGCTTAACTAGAGGCCTTAGCAACTTCGTAAAACAAAAACAAGCAGGGCTTAAACCCAATGGAGGGACCTTGAACATGATAAAACAAACCTTACCACTGAAGGGCCAGGAAAACCCCAAGAACTTCTGATCGCCCGATAAAAACATCCACATGATGGTACCCTGACTCAAGATCCCAGGTGAAAAACCAAAAGTTCTGCTGAAAACTTTGGAAAGACTATGCAAATCCACGTACTTAAATGAATGCTTGAAAAGACAAGGGTTGACGTGTTGGAGGTCAATGCCTTAACTTTTCACCCTCGGCTACAGACAATGGATTCACACAGTAAGGCGGCTCAATATGCTCCTCCATGCAATAAGCAACCAACAGCTTGGAAATAACTTCCTCAACGAAGCTGGGACAGCTCGGCAGAACAATTATTTCTTATATTTCTTATAAAGCACAGATCAGGAACTCTAATGGAAGGTAACTTATAACCTTCAGATATCACATCAAGCACAAAATGAGGGGTACTAATGATAGACTCCCAATAACTAACGTGCTGTTTCAGGCGACCTTTCATGCCAGAGAAGCCCTTGACAAACTCAGCCCCACTACTCAAATCAATAATGAACAGATACTTGTCAGTTGCCACTATGTCCACATCAAAGTCAAGAACAGTGTCCTGAGATAGTCATCAACAGCTAGGTGGATGGTCTGAAGATGAAGAACTGCACACAGACTTAGGACAATTTTGCATTAAATGGCCAAACTCCCAACACTGAAAAAGAAAAGAAAACCATAAGTGAAAACAAAAAGTAAACTAAATCAGTGCTGGTAACACTACTTAAATACTCACTAAGAGAAAACCCGGAAGACTGCATACCATAACTCAGCAACACCCCTCCTGTTACGACAGCTTCGAATGAGCGGATCCCAAAACACACGGAATACAGATATGTGCTAAACTTCGTAACGCAAATATTGTGCTAGTTTCTCTACAGCTCTGTGTTCACGCATATCTACATAATGAACTCTACAGTTCTGCAGCTGTACAACTGTGCAACTCTATTGCTCTACTTCTCTACAATTCTACTGCTCTATAGTTCTACGGCTCTATGACTCCAATTCCACAGCTCTGACTGTACAGCTGTATGACTCTAAAGCTCTACGACTCTACGATCACACATTTTTTAAATTCTACATACACTGTAAGCAAATTTTGTGAAATATGCGGTTATATTAACATACTGAAGGAACGTAAAATGTATGGTCGTATTAACGTAGTGAAGGAAAGAAAAATATACGGTCATTAACATACTGAAGGAAAGTAAAATATATAGTCGTGCTAACATTTCAAACGAAAGTAAAATATACGGTCGTACTAACATACTGACGAAAAGTTAATCATACAGTCATACTAATGTACTGAAGGAAAGTAACATATACAGTCATACTAATGTGCTGGAGGAAAGTAAAATACATGGTCGTGCTGAGAAGTAAGTAGAATATACGGGGATATATTTTTCTTTTGTTCAGTTTGTTGGTACAACTATATATTTGACTTTCCTTCAGAATACTACTACAACCAAATATTTTTCTTTCATTCAGTACATTGGTACGACCGTATATTTGACTTTCCTTCAGAATGTTAGTACGACCGTATCAGGGCTCGAAAAATATTCGAATTCCACCTTGCCCATTGGGCAAGTAACTCTCAAATTTTGCTTGCCCGGGGCACTTCCCCGCTTGCCCAACTTTTCAAACTCATTAATAATTCATGACCCAAAAATGGAAGTCAAACTACAGGAGTTTTAATGTAATAAACCCGCCTTAACTGTAGTCCTCTTAGTGCTGATCACTTTCATGTTTACACCATTATATAGTAATACTTCCAGAACTTTTAACTTCTTCATTCCGCTTTTATGAAGTTGTATGGTTTGTAATAATTAACATGGTTGAACACTGTTATAATCGGATTGAATTTTCGAATGTGTTTAAAAAATGTCATCAGGAATTAAATTTTGTCCCACAGCATCTTTTGCTGGTGCCTCCCAGTTGAAGAAACAAAGTTTGCGAAGTTGTTGTTGTTCCTTCGTGTACTTACTTCCTAGTTCCTGTATTACAAGCTGGGTATCTTCATTATTATACAGCCTTGAATCAATTTGTTCAATTCGTCGAAGATCGCGTTTGACTCCTTGAATGTTCACCTGCATCTTGTCTAGCTCCACAAAATCATTGTAAAGAGAAGCGCAAGAAATTTATAACACACAGATGAATTAACAACAAGTTGCCTTCCCACTTCAGTTTTGACACAGGCACAGTGTTGAATTTGAAAAGCCGGCGAGAGCATATTTTTTCATTTGGGTGAATCAAAAATAGTTTCAGTCAAGAGAAAACGTCCTCGTTTGAAAGACACACTATTTTAAGTCATCTTCCAAGAATTCTGAACGTATTTTGATGACTTACTTATCCATTTCTTTTTAATAATAAAATTATGATACTTTTCATTTCACACGGCAGCGTCCAAGTATGTTATCACCAGCAAACTTGCATGTCTCACTGAAACCAGAGATTTACCTGGATTTTAGCATCAAAAATGCTGGCTTCGTTTTCGCGGTACAAATATGTGGCTTGTTTTCGCATACAATTTCTACAGCTTTAATATATCGTTGTTGAGTTAAGTTTTGTACAGAGAAACTGGAAAACGCTCACAGAAAATTGCTTCAATTTTAAGAAATAAACACAGCGTTTTCGTTCCCAAGGCGGCTATTTTTAATCCTGGAAAGAAATTTGATCGGGGCAGATTTTGATCACGTGCTAGGCAACCACTTCTGAGCCGTGAGCGCGCGTCACACAATCAACAAAACAACGCTATAATTTATAATTTTCTTCAAGCTTCATCTAAACACTTGATTACCCTTGAGCCTAAAATTTACCTTTTCTTCTCAAAATCGTTATCAAAAATTTAGTCAGTGAACGGCTTGCCTGGGTCCTTGCCCGTGGGGCAAGTAAGGAGAGAAAGTTACTTGCCCAAAGGGAAAATCTACTTGTCCCGGACGACCAGACGGGGCTTTTTTCGAGCCCTGCGTAATTTTACTTTCCTTCAGTACATTAGTACAACCATATATTTTACTTTCCTTCAGAATATTAGTATGACCGTATATTTGACTTTCCTTCAGAATGTTAGTACGACCATACATTTTACTTTCCTTCAGTACATTAGTACATTATATTTTCCTTTGATTCGAAACATTATAGGACGACCATATATTTTACTTTCCTTCAGTACGTTAGTTCGACTGTACGTTTTACTTTCACTTGAAATGTTATAGGATGACCGTATATTGTACTTTCCTTCAGTACATTTGTACAGCTGTATATTTTACCTTCTGTCAGAACGTTAGTACATTAATACGAGCCCATATTTCACAAATTTTGCTAACAGTGTAAGTAGAGTTTGTAAAAAATGTGCGATCGTAGAGCCGTAGAGTTGTAGAGCCGCAGAATCGTAGAGCTGTAGAGTAATAGAGCCATAGAGCCATAGAGTCTTAGAGCTGTAGAGTCAGAGAGTTCATTACCTAATGATATGTTTGATCGTAGAGCCATAGAGTTCATTATCTAGATATATGTTATTGTACAGCCGTAGACTACATTATGTAGAAACGATCGTCTGTTGGCAACCATGGTAACATGCCACCATTTTATATGTACATGCAAGAGAAGAAGCACAAAGTGATCGGTAGTAAAAGCGTAGAGGTGTAGCGCTCTACACAAACTTCTTCGGCAGTAAGGTTCATAAAACAGGCACCAGTTGAGTGTCAACTACATATTAGGTGGAAGATACAAGATCACACACTAACATTGCGTGCTTTTCCTTATGGAAGAATCCTAACGTTATACGCATGCATTCTAGCATCATTAGCTTATTCATCAGTAGTTTATTCTCGATTTAGTGTTGTGCTGTGTTAGTGGAACCAGCTATGATGTCACCACTTTCCTCATTTGTATAGTACAAAAACATGAATATCTCTAAAGCAAAAAAAGATATTCCAAAAAGGAAAACGCCATTCCTCTTTACTTTGAAAAGCCTTTCAAATAAGCAGCAATTATTTTTTACTTCATAGGCACTTTATGGGCACTCGTTAACCGATGGAGGATATAATCTCGGTCAAGTAGCGCTCTTTACTTTCAATACTTCTGGTTGAAATGCTTCTCAGTTGTGTTAATCAATATCAGTGTGTATTTTAAAATGCAACTAACCCCCAATTTTTTTTGGCATATATAAATCTACTTGTTTTTCTGATCATCACTGCAAAAAAATTATAGTTTTGGCTATTTTCGTTAATTTTCTATGATTTTTCGAAGTTCCTAAAATTGGCCGTTTCAGCACCCACAGCTGAGCAATAGCGAAGAATGGAGCTAGTTGGCCTGTGATGTCACCGAAGGACTAGCAATGTTTTGCTTATGAGGAGAATGTGTGCGAACCTGCAATAGTGTGATGCAAAATTTTTGCAGAATGCAAGGTAGATGTGTTGTTGGAGGGAGTGGTGGCACAGAAAGCTCAGGAGAGAGCTATCCTCTTTTTTCAATAGCTCTATCTTGATGGCACTCTTCCAGAAATGAGAAAAAGACAAAAGAATTGTCCTGACTTGTGCGAAGTCGGACCGAAAGAGGGAGCCATCGAACAGTTCTTGAATCTCAGGTTTGCTGCTACTGTAAAAACCTAGAGATTTTCATGGTCTGTGTATTCTCCTTTAGCTTCTAGTGTGAAGCTTGACACTGTCAAGGTATATAAGACTCATTATTCTGTTATCATGCATTAACCACACTTTTTATAACAGTACCACCTTAATTAACCGTGCGGCCATGGGCCAAGCGCGGTTCATGTTCTACCCATGGCTCTTTTTGTTTTTTTAGTTTTGTCGGTGACTAGATGCAGACCTCCTCTCGGCCAAATTTTGAATCACGCGACCTGTGATGTTTATTTGCCAAAAGCTGTTCAAAAATTAATACACAGCTTTCTTTATTGTGTGTAAAATATATTTTCTTTTGGTTTTATCGAAGCGTTGGATTCCAAGGGAATAATAAATACGCTAAAAAGAGGTATTACGTCAGCCATGGAATGCGCTGACGTTGCAGCTTTCACTTTCGCTATGTGACAAATAAGATCACGTTTACTTTGCAAGTTTATTTCGGCAGAAGCGACGGTCATTAATTTATTTGCAATTTTGCAAGTATTTCTTGTGGTTTTAGGCAAATGAAGTAAATTCTTTGACTGTTTCATCGCAGCAAGTTCGGCGATCAGAAGGAAAATTAAATATTTGCAAGCCAAGCAAAGAACATGTCAGAACATGCAAGGATTACTTCATTGGTAGGGAAATAACCACCGTACTAAAGATAGCCGTGGATAATGCAATTCTTGAATTATGACTGGTGTGACTTCTTTGCTAACCCTTTACTCAAGGGAAAAACAATTAAATTTAATCGTGACTTTAAAGAAAGAAAGCGCTTTTTAATAGTGTTCGTATCTTCATGCACATACATATCCCGAAGAAAGTTCCAGATTAAGACGATTACATCATTGGAGATGTCGCAACGGCTACAACTGATGGTGCAATAGTAGAGTTTGTGTTGATCAATTGCTGTGATGTCTACAGTAATCAATGAATCATCAAAAGATTGCTTTGGAATATGCACTGTATTGCGACTGTAGTACTAAGAAAACAGTTAAATTTTAAAAGTGCGGTTATAAGATCTAACAGATCTTGTTAGATCAGTACCCAGTCCTCACTCAGCTTCTAATTATGTCTGGTAAGTGCCACTGACTACCTGGTGTTAAAAGCAATAATAGTTACTTTGAAAAATGCATTACTGATTTATTTACAGTTACCACTGCTGTATTCACATCACTCATTGACAGCTAGTTTACATACTAATTTCCCGATCTAGTGCCCAGTCGTTACTCTACAATTAATGGCATGTACTGCATGGTCATACATTCTGGGTACTATCTTACACTAAGGGCCATTGTTCCCAATGCATTTACATTTGCACAGAGGTGTGCATTCAAGATTTGCTTTAGCACATTTGCATCTTCTACACATCACTTTACAGCTGTATCTGATAGCCGCTACACACCCTGGAAACCTCTGGAATTGTTATCCACTTAGGGATCCATACACCGGCCACCTTCTTCCATGAGAACTGCTCTGGACGTAGTAATGGTATAGGCTGCGCGTGATATGTTGCAGAAGGGCATCCTTTAATGCAAATGTAACAAACATAACATCAATAGCAGGTAGACAATAGGGCAAAATGTCAACCAAGAGCAAAAATTTAGGTTCTGACATTTACCTTTCTCGGGGGAAGCTTGTCCATGGTTCGGTTGTTCTTGCAGAATAGCTTCATCCTAGCTTTGTTGATGCAGGCATGTGGACTCAGCTTGTCGTAAAGAATGACAGTGAATATTTCGAAGTGTTTGAAGTGGTCAGAGTCAAGTGTTGGCTGGTAGAAAGCGTTGTTTGCTAGAACCTGAAACGTCTGAGTGACATCAGGATACAGCTCTCACACTTGCCAGGCAGAGACCTTGCTCTTTCCATAGAAGAAGGAAGTGGTATCACAGCCACTGAGCACATGGAAAACTGGCAGGGATCTAGAGCGTGCTTAACCAAGATGAGAACAAATAGCATTGATGCTAGTGAATCTGAAGTTTCGTCCCATTCCAAAGGCCACCCATAGGTCAAGGTCAGGTTGGATTTCTTTCAGAAAGTGATACTTCCCCACCAAGGTAACAATCACATCTGTATCAGCAGTTCTGATGAGAACTTTTCTGGCATACTCAGGTTTTTAAGGACGGTGCCTACTAAATACAAAGGTTTTTGTGCCAGGTTAGGACCATGCGGAAAAAGTAGATCTTTCCAATGGCTATTAGAATCCAAAAAGAAAAATGGGGGTAGCCACGCATTTTTGCGAGATAATTAGCCTTGAGTCTCAACAAAAATGCTGACATCAGCATTTTTCTGAAAAAGAAGGAAAGTATATTTTTTCACATATTTCCTTAGAATTCGTCTTTACAGACAAAAGCAAACACATTTAAAAAGATCTTTAAACTACATGGCAAATGTTAACATTAAAACCATTTTTGGTATGCTTTTTAACAAAATCGTTGCCACGGCACTTTTACCGTATTTTCCTGTGTATAAGTCGACCTTTCAAGACCTAAAAATCAGTCCAAAAATTCGCCCTCGACTTATACATGGGTCAAAACTTGAGATCCAAGCGCCAGTCAAATAATTAGCATAATAATTGTCTTTCAATGTTAACAAACATGTGATAAGCGGCAGCACAGTTTACAACGTACGTTCGCTTAGCGATCTGTCTCTCCATATCAGAGCTTCAAGTTAAAATGCATCAACATTTATTCGTTAAATTTTAACCTGGATCTTGTAGACACTCACTGGCTCAATTTTGTCATAAAGAACCAATATTTTTCCTTTAAATAAAGCTGTAGTAAAGCCGCTCGGAGAAAATATCTTTCGCGCTTGGAACTTCTCTGCTTGGTAACCTGGCAGGATACGAGTGCGAGGACTTCTGTACCAGTACTTGACCGATTTCAAGGCTTGACTACCAAGTTCCCAACACACGCTTTGCACTTTGTTTATGGCGTCGTTCTGAAAGTCGTGAGCTTCTTTGGTGTTTTGCCTGTCTTATAAAGCCACTTTTAATCTCTTCGCACTTAAAAAGGCTTGTTTGAAATCCTTACGTTTGATTTTTGTGAGCATTTTACAAAAATTATCATCGAAAAGTCTGCATGCACATGTGTTGCTAAACTGGGTAAAACGCTCGTATACGTGCCATAATAAGCTTTAAAACTGCGCATTGAAACATGCTGTGATTTGTTTACATATCTGTGGTAGCTGAAAGATAATTTTAAGAAATACAAGATAAGTTTTCCAAGAAATTCTTACCTGGAAATTAAGAAAATCTAGTTTTTGGCCTCAAAAATTGGGGGTCGACTTATACACGGGATCGACTAATACACGGGTAAATACGGTAGTGTCTCTGACAGCCTTCCTCTGGTCCAGCTAAAATACAGTCTAAATACCTTTTGCTCACAACCAGAAACTAATCACGTGTTGAATAGGCTTGCCACTTCCATTTCATGACATAAAATGTAGGGGTAACCACGCGTTTTTTAAAGTTATTCATCTTTTTTGAAAACTTTATGGTGCCTGTTACATTTTTTCCTGTCACCTCCCCATTAAGTAAGACATTTGTGTATCTTGCACTTGTTTTGCGTGCGCACTACGCCATCTGCAGGTACATGTTTACAGTTGGATTTCAGTATAATTTTCAACAGATAACAGCTAGTTTTTCAGCTGGAAGACATTAACAGTTAGAGGTTAGTGATGAGCTCCTATTCTAGTGTTCCTGGTTTGAGTACAGGGTCATTACACTTGATTTGGTCACAGTGAGAATTTTGCTTTCATTTTAGTCGTGTACTTGGTAGTGTGGTTGATTGCGTCAATGTCAACCCCAGTGTGCATGCGTCACTTAAACCATGGCTTGCGTGATGCGCAGAACGTGTGCGCACTAACAAAAGTAGGCACCGTCCTTAATAACAGCATGCACATTCAAACTAAAACATTCTCCACACACACATTTCCTTTCCAGGTCAAAACATATTGTAGAAAGCGTACATGTTTTTAAACAGAGATAATACAGCCCAAGCTCTGCACGTACCTGAAGGCAGTAGGATTTTCTGTCAAACCAACAGTGCCACCTGCACTCTACGACTTTATTCTCCTGCTTGTGCGCTTTGTCAAATGGGATTGCTGAATAACTGTTGCCCGTTTTTGACAAGACCCAGGCTCCTTCCCCATGAAACTTCTTGTTGATGCTCTCGGGTAAACTCTTCATGTCCCGGATGTGTATGGGGGTCCACCGTGCATAGTTGACGTGGTCCAGGGCGAAGAAGAGTGGGACAAGCTCCTCCAGAACTTGAATGTGCAGGTGGAAGTTGCGTTCTCGGTGGGCACGCACTACAAGTAACACAAGAGTCTCGAGGTGTAAGATTAGGTCCCAGAAGAAGAACGTTGGACTTGTCTGTTTTGCTTCCTCCCATGCAGTCAGTGTTATCTCTTTGGTGCACTGTGAAAATGCCTCCATCTTTAGTTTCTGAAGAGCCAAAGCATTGACCTGATGAGCGTGCCCAAAGATCAACAAATAAAGTTTATATTTCATGTCATTCAAGTAAAGTTTAAAATTCATGATGTTCTAATCATTTAATAGGCTGCATAAAATTTTAACAAAAGATGATATTGCAGTGGAAAATTATTGCAGATTCGTTCTCAATTTAAAGGCGCTAACGTGAGCACAGAAAACGTATAATAGATGTTTGTAACTTGCGTGAGTCTATTTCTTTCAAATGTTACTTACACGTCAATAGTCAGCAGTGTTTCACATGTTTTCTGCACTCATTCTAGTTGCCAAACAATATATGTAAATGATATTCATATTTCACCATCAATACCTCGTTCTTGCAAGATGGGTTGCCTTTATGAAGGAATCTGCAACACCAGATGAAGCTACATCTGCTTCTGTCGGTGCAGCCGTTTAACCAGACTTGTCTAGTAAATCTCCAAGAACACTCCACAATGCCATCTCTATGTGGAGGCCTCCCATCATCGCAACGCATGCTGCCTCACCATGCGAGGCCAGCTACTTCCACTGTGCTATCTTAGCTAAGGCAAAGAGGGGCTGATCGACAGTAATTACAGGAATTTGATCTGGATTTAGAAAAGTGATAGCCTGCTTCAACACACTCATACCGTACTTTGTTATCGCCGGCATTGCCACCTTCTCATAGAACAGGGGAAGAAGCGCTGTCGAGGCTGGAGGTGATCTCCCATGTAATTTGAAGCGTGATATGCTGCCCAAGTGACAGCATCTCCAGGCGCAACAGATTCCTCATCAAGCTTGGGAAGTGAATGCCTTACCCACTCCTCTTCTTTCTCTTTTTCCTCTAACACAACACTTGTTGCATCTTGTGTATGGCAACATCGAACCACTGCTTTACTACTGTCCAGTTCAACCAGAGAACTATAGCATATTCCTCGGGCAGAAAATGCCCTGTTTCTTGAGGAGGTATAGTAACTGGAGGTCTCTCCTCTCCAGGATTCATCGTTGTTGGCAACTGAAACATGCTTATCCCAGTGCCATGGAATGATGAAGCTGCCGTCGTTGAACTTGGATTGTGATCTAAATTATCCAAAGCGCCTACAGTGAAAACGCCTTTTTTTAAACAGGCCGGCACTACGACACCGTCATCTACAAAACGTTCACTAACTGAAGCAGCGCTCATGTCCTCTAACTCTACGATTCTTTGATATGACCCAGAGATTCCCAGCTGATACAGTTTGGCTATGACTGACTTGCTCCTGGTCATATTATGTACTGTACTGCCAATATACAAAGGAAGAGGAGGCTCTCTTGCCTTGTTGTGCTGCGTCTGACCAGTTTTAGACTCTTTTGAAGATTCTACCTTTGCATTAAATAAAATAGCCTGGCAAACTGTTAAACATGGCTGCGATTCTTCTGCATCAGTGTTTTTAATGCTTACCCCATGAAGTAGCACAGACACAAGTGATTTTAAGCTACAAGGGACGGAATTTTCCTGGCAACCCTCTGAAAAACTTCCTGAAAATTTGAAACTGTCATGGCCAAATATATCCTTTCAGATAATCTCAGAGGCTTAAGCGAGGATTGTGGCATCCTCTGAGAAATCTCTTTGTAGAACGGCATGTTTGAGAAGTCTGTGTATAGCTGTCTTGAAAACTATTAAGATATTTTTCCCGTCACTTTGCTCTTGTGCATCTGGGAAGTATTCTAAAAGTGACATCTTCAATCTAGTTTTATTTATTTCTTTGTTCACTCCCAATGTATCTAATCGACAAACATACAATGAATGCAACTCACTCAAACAGAATATCAATTTGTCATCACAAACAGAGTCTTTGATGTATTCAACGAGCTCAAAAAAGGCCTGAGATTCTTTGAATTTCTTTCGGAGATCTGTCATGCATTTCAGGAGGTATTTCGCCTGAGCAGCCATTAGATCAGCTCCTGATATCCCGGGTGATAATATTGAATCCTGGAGCTCGGTTATCATGCAGCAGAGGTTCCCATTCGTAGCGAACATGGCAACTTCATGGAATATAAACACAATATACAGTGCTCTTTATTATGACATGTCAACCTACGAGTTTTCAATGGATGGACTTCCTCATTTCCTTGCTCTTGCTCTTGGTCTCTTTCTTTTACGAGCCAATCTTTCCTTTGCTTTATTTAGTTTTGAGGTACTAAATTGAAGATGGCATGATTTGTGCCAAGAAGCTTCTTTGTCAATCAACACGTCTATGTCTAATGGCAAACTGAGATTCATAGGCAAAGCATCTAATGCCGAAAACTCTGAAGCATTTTGCAAGAATGAGCTATAAACAGACCTGATATCTAGGGTAGTCCCATGGGATCTTAATGGGCACCTAAGTAATGTTCTTCATCTGTGGCTTTCTGACATATAATACAACGACTCCAACAGAACGACATTATCTGCCTGAAATCAAAGACAACCATCGAGATCATTTGATCAGTACTTTTAGCCAAAAAAGAAAAAGTAATATCAGAAAACTTGTTTAAACTGAACCAAAATTTTCAAGGAAGATTATTTTGTGTAAAATTTCTCAATATTTGATCCAAACCTTGATCAAAACTTACAGGAATTGAAGATGTGTCAGGGTGCTGCCATCTCGAAACAGCAATTGGACGTCAGGGACTGGGTACTAGTAAATTTTAGTAATTCCTTAAAATGACTTTATAAAAATTGTAAGAGGCATTTGCCGACACAAATGAAATGCTTTGTAGTAAAAGACACTTATTACTAAGACAAAAACGTAGGCTGATTGAGAATTCAGGCTCAAGAGAGTATTGCTAAATAAAAGGATCACAGGGAGGCCAACTTGTAATTTTTTGGAAACTTGAATCCTCTCTCTTTTGCTTTAAAGGAGCTTTTGCGAAGGGCACCTCTTCGAATATTGTTAGTGCCCCTATAAGCTACAACTGTGCCAACTTTTGTGCTTTTGTCAGTTCTGTCACGATCAAATGCTTAAGAGACCTGACTAAAGCAAGTAAACAAGGTTCCATATCTCTTCATGACAGCTCTTCCTTGCTGGACATGCCAAGGGCCGAAGAAGTCGAACCCACAATAGGTAAAGGGTGGTGCTGGCTCTATGCAGGACTTTGGTAAATCTGCCATCTTCTGTTCTCCTTGACTTCCACGAAGGTGACATGTTACACATTTAGAAATAAACTGCCTGACCATTGCATTTCGGCTGACAATCCAATAGTCACTCACACGAAGCTCATTCAAAGTCATCCCTCTTCCGCCATGATGTGTTCTTTTGTGCACAGGACTGATGATCAATAAAGTGATGTGGCTTGACTTTGGTAGGATGATAGAGTTCTTCAGAGTGACTGACAGGTTAGCTCTCCATATTCTTCCACCAACTCTCATGATACCATCACTGTCTAGAACTGGATCTAATGAGCGGAGAGAACTTGCCTGCCTTGACAGAGCTTTCTTTTCTATGTATAATTCACGGCTACCGTACTTGGTATTCACTTGAATGATGTGAAGACTTCTTATTTCTGATGGGAACACGTCACTTTGCACTTGCTTTAAGATCTCCACTTCTGCTTCTTCTAAATCGGCAACACTGAGTCCTGGGCTTGTGGATTTACCATTGCTTAGCCTTTTTCCAGATACTCCATTGCTGGGTGCCCTCTTCTCTGTCAGAACTTTACTTCTAAGCTTCTCCTTGTACTTCAGACAAAGTGCTACAGCCACCTTTGCTTTATGCCGACTGGAAAATTGCTGGTCTCTTGAGAATATCACTGCTCTCTTCCACCATGCCAGTGTTAAAGTTGACATTTGTGATTTCCAAAGAATCTGCATCCACTTGTTCTTCATATTTTTCTTCCTTCAGCCAGCTTCCTACGGGTTCTTTCAGGAAATCAGGACCCTTGATCCATTCTGATTTCTCCACAAAGTCCTTTGGTGACATGCCTCTTGACCCTCCATCAGTCTCCACATAGTGTCTTTGTGAAGGGGTGGTCTGCTTTTGAATAAGCTGAACACTGTTGGCTACGTAGGTATGAAAACGATTTAATTCATTACTTATAAAGCCTAAAACAACTTTGCTGTTCCTGTCTGTCCAGTAGTGGCAGCCAATTCCAATCTCAGGATACTGACTATCTTCTTCAGTGTTACACGGGCCTTTCCCCATGACAAATGGCACATGTACTTTCCCGCTTTTGTCCTCGAGTCTCAAATATCAGCACTGTCCATACCCACATGTTGAAGCATGGGACATACAGTGGAGCTGTGCCAACACAATCTTTCCAAATTCTGCAGGTTTAAAACTTCTTGGCACCTTTAAACTTTCAAGTAAGCAAGGTTTGTTCCGCCATTTTTCCCATCTGCTAGTGCTTGCATCGTCAACTGGTTCATCCCAGTTGTTAGAGTGACAGATATCTTGTAATATATTCTTTCCAACAAATACTACCGAAACGATGAAACCTAAGGATCATAGATAGAACCAATCATCAAAAGGATGCCTCTGTGTGCAAGGCTTATCCTTAAGTTCAATCCTGAAGTTGAACATATCTGACTCGATGCACCAAATGACTCCTAGTGCTCTCTCTATGGCTAACTTATCTTGGCCAAGTGTGAGGTTCTTCACATTTTCCGCTCTGTGCTCATCAGGAATCGAGTTAATGATGCATTCCATGTTGCCCACAAACTTAGTCAAGTTAAATCCTCTAATTAAATTGCTAATTCAATGGTTTTGTCTTCGGTGCTTGCAGATTTTAGAACATCATCCACATAGAAGTTCCTTCTAAGGATGTTGGCTACCTCAGCTCCATAGTTGTCTTCCTTGTCATCTGCTGTATGCTGAAGTGCGTAGTTGACGCATGCAGGTGATGATACTGCAATGAACAGTTGCTCTCATACAATACTCTTCAGCTTTCTGCTCTAGGTCTTCATTGGGCCACCACAAAAATCTGAGGAAAGTTTGATCTTCCTTTCTAACTCTCACTTGAAAGAACATTTTCTCAATGTCCGCCATAAAGGCGTACTTCTCCTGGCAGAATCTGCTAAGGATGCCGAGCAGGTTACTAGTAAGATCTGGACCCTGAAGAGGTTTGTCATTCCAGGAGTGTCCTTCAAATGTGCCTGAACAATTAAACACTATTCCTACTTTTGACTTTTGTGGGTGACAGATCTCATGGTGAGGTAGGTACCAGGTACTTCCAACTTCATCTTTGAACTCATCCACCTTGCGAGCATATCATTTGGAGATGATGTCAGACATAAAACTGCAGTAATCGGCATAGTATCTGTCATTCGCCTTCAAACGCTTTTTTAGGCCAGTTAGACACCTCTCTGCTTGTGCATAGTTGTTAGGGAGCTGAATGTTCTGAGGCTTAAATGGGAGGGGCATCTCATAATGCAGGTCTTCAAGATGAACAATACCACTCTCCCCCATCTCACATGACATCACTGTCCCCTTTTCTTGCTCAGAGAAGTCCATCTCGAACATGTCTGACTGCCCGTGGGGTTATCTGCTCCTTCACTATTCTCTGGGAGACTACATATCCTCACGCAGTCATTAGAGTGTCCTCTTGACCAACTTGAATTCTGTTGCATGTAATCTTGCCACTCTGCTGCGAAGTTTTGAGGGGGCCATTGATGTACCATCCTAGGAGCGAGTGAACTGCATATGGGTCCAACTCTTCAGCATAAACAACTTCTCTTGGACATAGGGCACTTGGGTAATTCAATCCAATAAGCAGACCCACTTCAATGTTCTTCAAATGAGTCATCTTTTACAGATTACATCAGGTCGGGGTATTTCATTGCGGTCTGCTGGAATGACATGTCGCGTACATGTTCTGGGTAAGTCCAACATCATGTCCTCTTCTTTCATGTTGGCTGCCACCAATCCTTCAGTGGCCTTAGTGGTAACACTACGTGTTCCGTGAATCATATTAAGGATAAGGTCAGTGTCACTTCCCTCAATGCCAAGCACCTTCGTCGACTTCTCACTCACAAATGTCCCACCACTGGTGTTGTCTAGCAGTTCATGAACATTTATCTTCTTTGGATCACTCTTGTGAAACAAGTAAACTGGAAAAATACCCATGTTGACTGACACATCTCCAGCTTCGGAGATGTTACAGATGGCAGTGCAGTTGCTGCTAACACAAGGTTCAGCTCCAGATTGATTATCACTGTCATTGCTGGTCTTCTTCACCCAATCATTGTCGTGTAGTGATGTGGGGTGTTGCCTCTTGCAAGTATTGCATGTCTGTCGCTCCTTACAGTTTTTGGCAATGTGTTGACCACTAAAGCAACCAAAGCACAGTTTCTTCTCCACTACAAACTCTCGTCGTTCATTTACAGTTTTCTTTAAAAACTGTTCACAATCATTTAGGTTGTAGGGCCTTTTGCATAAAGAACATGACTCGGAATGCTTGTTTCTACTTTCCTGCTTTAATCCTGTGTCAAGGCTTGTTCCTTTCCTCTGCTGTGTGACCCTCTTCTGAATTTGAAGTGAGTGCCGTTGTCTTTCTCATCATGATGAGGTTTGCTAACATTTCCTTTTGAGAATACAGGATCTGTGGCAAGCTTGGCTTCTTCGCGGACAAATTGTGAAAACTCCTCAAAGTCAGCTATCCTTCCTTTGCACTCTTGGTCATATTGTTCCTTTCAGTCATTTGCTTCGTAGATGCCTGGGTAACTTTTCCCAAAGCTGTAGCAGTACATGAGCTGTGTTTAAATCATCCATGTGAGACATGCCTTCCATAGCAGACTTTGCTTGGTCCAGAGCAATGGAGAAATTTTGGAGAGCTGAGCCATCGTTTGCTCTGATTGGTGGCCACAAAGACAGTTTGGTGATGTGGCCATTTGCAGTCTTGAATGGATCTCCAAACTGTCTCTTTAGCAGTCCCTTGGCTTCTTTGTAGGATCCTTCTGATTTTCCCTGAAGACAACCATTGATAACTTCTTTAGCTTTACCTGAAGTATACTGACCCAGAAAATACAGCCTTTCACAGGAGTCTTCAACCTTTGATTCAATCAAAGACTCAAAGGCAGTCATAGATGCAGGAAATTCCATAGCATCATCATAGAACACTGGAGGCTCGCTTGTTTCGCGAACTTAGCCCCGTTCACTAGGGTTAGTCACTCGGTAATCTAACTAGGCCCCAATCAATAAAGTCGTTTGGGTTTTAACACACGTTTTAATCTCTTCTCTTAGCTTTCACTGTTACAACGGGCGTGTAATAGCTACTCTGAATGCACGAAATAAATGTTTCTCTTTATACTGTTTCATTAGACAATGTGATTGGTTGTTGCTAGGTGATAATCAGAAAAACAGGTTGATCAAAGTCTGTCACTAAATGTCCATTGTCTCTTGACATGATGTCTAGACTTACAATAAAAACCACAAAGAAACACGCACGAAACACGAAGTCTCCGACACACTCCCCCAATGCAGCATTGCATGCGAGGGTGCATTTACTTTGGAGACTGAAACAAAACTACTAGGCGATTTCAAGCTAAATGAAACGTTCTACAACGATCACTCGATTTAAGTTCATCATCGTTCCATTTCTTCATTAGTGGTAATCTCTTTGATTCTTGCAGTTGCTGCAGCCGCAGCGGCTCTTGTTGGTCTGAATGTTTTCGCGTCAGGGTTCAATTGCTGTCTAGCTCCTACTGAAAGTTCACACTGCAACTCTAGGGGGTAGAGGTGTTGAACAGGATGCTCTATCACTCCTTTGCTGGTTTTCAGCTGAACTCCACGAGTATGGCCGTCACGTCCTGGATAGATCTGCTGGACGAAAGCGAGTGGCCACTTCCCTCGATTCTTGTTATCAGATCGTACTAACACTATGTCTCCAACTCTGACTCTAGTTAGCTGTCTTGTGGACAAGGTTGTGACGCTCTCTCAAGGCTGTCAGATATTCACGTTGCCATCTATTCCACATTTGATCTTTGCAAGTCTGCAAAAATCTGGCTCGTTTTTGCAAATTTGTATCCTCGATTCTCCAGGTCTGCAGTTCGGGAAGCTGATTGGTTCGCTGGAACATAAAGCTGGCTGGTGTCAGGATGGGTAATTCTACGTCGTCTTCAACGTAACCGAGTGGACGACAATTAACCTGCGTTTCCACGTCTAGGAGTACTTCGGTCAATTCATTCCAGGAAAGGGTGGCTTTCCCGATGACCTTGTGCATTGCTTTCTTTACTACTCCAATTAGGCGTTCAAATTGGCCACCCCACCAAGGGGCGCGGCTCAGATTGAATTTCCACCTTACGTCATGGGACTCGAGGAAACCTTGTAATTGCTCGTCCCTTCTAACCTGCTGTAACCACTTGGCTGCCTTGCCAAACGTGCTACCATTATCAGAGTAAATGACAGTTGGACGTCCTCGTCTAGCTATCAGGCGTTTGAGGCACGGAATAAACGTACTAGTCGCTAAGTTGGGAACTAGTTCTAGGTGTACTGCTCTCGATAGGCTGCACGAGAATATCACCAAGTATGCTTTTCCCTCGCGTTTGTGGGTCAGTTTGTACAATATTGGTCCTGCGAAATCAGTCCCAATGAACTCAAAGGCTGCTCCGCCATGGGTTACGGTACGGTCTGTGGGTAGCGGTCCAGGGGCTGGAACTGTTACGGGTGAGACTCTGAAACGTTTACAGCCCCAGCACGCAAATCGTACAGCCTTTACTAGCTGTCTTAGGGTCGGGATCCAGTATTCTTCACGAATCGCTGCCATCGTGAGGGACACACCTCCATGTAAGGTCTCTGCGTGAATCCGCTGTACAAGCTTTCTGGTGAATAGGCTGTCAGCTGGTAGATAAACTGGGTAATGTCCCTGGATTCTGCCATGGCATTCAAGCACTTTGTCGGCATTTGGAATGAGGTTGAGTTCACGTCTCGTTTGTTCAAAGTGAGACTTCTGCGCTTCTTGGGACTGGACTCTTCTTATCCACCAATTCTTTGTTTCTTGTATGTCTTCGCTAGTTAGCGGTCCCTTGCACGCTCTATTGGTGGTGAAGCGGCGCACCCAGGCTTGGATGCGCAGAGTTCGACGTAGATCATAGCGCTCGAGGAGTTCATTGAATACATTTCGTTCTTGTTTAGGTTTTCCATTTGCCATGCTGAGTACTTCTCTAATAACTTTCGCCTCTTCTTCGGAAGCTTGGGTTTTCACTGTAACTGGATTCTCTGGCCAACCGTTAGGATCCCGCAGCCACGTTGGACCATTCCACCAGAGCTCTGCGTTAGTCACCTGGCCTCCTCGACTCGCTAGGTCTGCTGGGTTTTCAACAGTGGGTACGTACCTCCACTGGATCTGTGGATGTTGTCTAATTTTCTGCACGCGGTTGGCGACGAACTGTCGGTACTGGCCATTTCCTATAATCCAGTGAAGGGCGACGGTGCTGTCCAGCCAAGCGTAAACCGTCGGCTCAGGTAGATCCTTCAGTGCGTTTTGGATGTTGACAACTAAATTGGTAGCCATGTGCGCGCTGACTAACTCTAACCTTGGGATGGTAAGTTCTCTCTTGGCTAATCTTGCTTTTGCCGCACCAGGGTTTGAGTGATTCCGTCTTCTTGGCGTACGACTGAATAAACCGCTGCTCCGACCCCGTACGCTAACGCATCTCCAAACGCATGCAACTCAACCGAGATAACTGGTTGCTAGTAAGGTACTAATGGTCTTCTTGTGGTTACTTCCGCCAGAAGTGATTGCTCCCATTTCTGCCAGCGTGTTCGAAGGTTTTCCGGGATGTCTGCGTCCCATGGTACTTTGCAGTCGCACACTTCTCGATAGATTTGCTTCCCTTGTAGTGTAGTAGGGGATGCCAGACCGAGGGGGTCGTAGACTTTCGCTAGTTTGGCTAAGACTTCACGTTTTGTCGGTGCGCCACTTGTACTTGGGAACTGCACGGCGATGGTGTCTTGGAACTTGTCCCACTTTATGCCCAATAGTTTGGACTCACTTGTCTTGACTAGTAATTGTTGTTTGGCATAGGTCTGATCTTCGCTTGATGCAGGTTGGGCGCTGTCTTCTCTCAATGCAGACTGGGGGTTATCTTCTAGGTGTGGATGATTTGAGTGCCATTTGTGCAACTCAAATGTAGCGTCACCCATAATCTCTTGCACTATCTTCTTTCGTGTTTGTGCTTGCTGCACGTCTTGACCGCCTGTCAACAGGTCGTCTACATAGAAACTTCGGCATAGTCGCTCCGCTTCTTCCGGGTACTTTTCAGCCCAGGTATCAAGTTGGCATTCAAGAACCCCGCCTAATAGAAATGGTGATGGCGCAAGACCAAACAGAACTCTCATGAACCGATATGTCTGTACATCTGAATTCAGATCAGTTTGCCAGTGGAAACGAAGGGCATCTCGTTCACTCTCGTGAATTCGGATTTGTAAGAAAGCTTTCTTAATATCCCCCGCTAAAACTACTGGGTAGGCTCTCTGCTGAATAAGTACATCCCATAGTTTGTTCTGTAGTGCTGGTCCTGGGTACAGGCAATCATTTAGTGATGGTGCATCAGGTGTCGCTCGGGCTGAGGCGTCATAGATGATGCGCATTTTTGTAGTTTCGGCGGACTTGCGTATCACGCTCTTGTGCGGGATGTAGAATTCTTTCAGCGGCTGTGACACAGGGGGGGCGTTCTCGATAATATCTTCTGACAGTTGTTCTTGGATTATCGCGTCGTACTGCTCCGTTAGTCCCTCTCGCTGAAGTTTTCTGCTTAGGTTCTTTAGTCGTTTCAAGCTACCTTCCTTGTTCGACGGCAGTTCTGGGTGGTTAGCTTTCCACGGGAGAGTGGTCTCATACCAGCCCTCTGGCGAGCGTATCAATCGTTCCTTAAACTCGTCAAACACCATTGACTGATCATGGTCTGCCATGTCACGCAATCCCAAGACGTCTAATCTGCACAGATCTTCGTAGTTACTTTGACTTGTTTGGGTGAAAAGCATAATGTTTTTGTCGAATTCTTTCCCTGGGGACATTAGGAACCATCCAAACTTGGTCAGTTCTGCGATCGGGTCGTTGTCTTGTCCGATTCTGGGCCTGGTTTCCGTTTTAATCCTGGCGTATTCTCCGCTGCCAAGTATCACGTGGACCGGAAGATATGCTTTCGTATCATTGTCGTTGACATTTACGCCTTTCAGATGTGAGTACTTCTCAATTAGCGCGCGATAATTAGGGTTGTCAATGGACAACAGTTCTGTCTTGTTTACTTTGGTTGCTTTGACTGACAGCGAAAATTGATGGTCGACAGATTAATTCTAGATCGTAAGTTTCGAGTCTGGCAGCTTTTGAGGACATTAGCATATCGATTGTTTTTGTCTGGACATCAGTGGGCTTTATGCGAAGTAGTTCGATCAGTTTTGCGGAAACGTATGAGCTCCCGGCTCCAGAATCGATGAGCGCTCGACACTTAATGCCATTGACTTCTATCACGATGACAGGGAATAAACCTTCTCCAATTTGGTTTGTAGTCAAGGCGACTCCTCTCGGAGGCGTTGGCTGGTTAATAGATTCCTGGGCGGGCATATTACAAATGGACGTGTGGTGACGCTTGTGGCAGTGTTGATAGGCAGAACTGCTTTTACAATAGATGGCGTGATGGTTTCCTGTGGTGCAGTTAAAGCATAGACGCTTGTTAAGGAGAATTTGTCTGCGATCAGTGACACTTGTTATTTTTGTACATTCTGCTGCCGTGATCTTCACCGCAGTAAACGCAAGGCCAACAGCGAGGCTTCAAATGGGCGTCTCGACGTGCATGGTAAATTCTTGATGGGCGTAAGTTCCGTTTTGCTGTTTGCTGTTCTTGTTCACGTTCGCGTTGGCTTGTATCCACTGGATTTCTTCTTATCCACAGACGAATAGCCTCGGACAGTTGTGTGAAGTCCCATTTCTCCCATTCCGGGTCGTTGCAGACCAGATCTCCGCGAATTGCTGGCAACTTGTCTAGAGTCATCGAAACCATCCCATTGACTTGCGCAAGTTTGTTCATTGTCTGCAATGCCTGCACGCAATACGTTAGCTTTTCGCCAAATTCCCAGATTTTCTTCGGATTTCCATTGGGCAGTGTAGGCAGATCTAAAATTTCCTTCGTATAGGCCTTGACTATCTCAGACTCCTTCCCGAACTTCTCCAGCAGGATACTCTTCGCCCTATTGTATCCTTTGGGTGTGAAAGGGAGTGCTTCGACTGTGCGCTTTGCCTTAGTGTCCAAGAGTTCTCTTAAATACGAAAACTTGGTTATCGCTGCCACACTTGTTGTGTCGATCGTTTCTAAGAATTGCCCCCAAAATCGTGGCCAGTCCATGAAGCTACCGTCAAATTTAGTAATAACAAGCTTCGGTAACTTTGCTTGCATGTCGCTGGCCGTCGCAGCTTGTTGGGGGTGTGGCGCAGTTTGGATTTCTGCCTACATCTCTACCTTCATTTTGTGGAACTTAAGCTGTTCTTCCTGGACAAGCGCTTGTGCTTCTCTTTTTCAGTCTTCGATCCATTTGAGCACTTTCTCTACTTCGAGGTCTGCCTTCTCTAACTGCGCATCAATCTCGGCGTTCCATGTCTCGATTTCGGTCATCTCTGCTTTGGCTTCGATCTTCTTCGCTTCCACTTCCAGTCGCATACGATTTATTTCGGCAGTGATGGACCTTAAAGTCGAAAGCTGCCTCTCGATAGACTGCCTTTCCTGCTTCAATGACGGCGTTCGTCTTCCCGATAGTCATTTTGAGCTGCGTGAGCTTGATGTCCAGCGCTTTCTCAGTCGCTTCCATTTCTTCTTTAGACGTTCAAACAGAAAATCAGGACTAAAAAATACTCACAAAGTTGTCCTTATCCTTCCTTGGTATGTCGCGTTGCCGGAGGTGCCACGTTTCGCGAACTTAGCCCCGTTCACTAGGGTTAGTCACTCGGTAATCTAACTAGGCCCCAATCAATAAAGTCGTTTGGGTTTTAACACACGTTTTAATCTCTTCTCTTAGCTTTCACTGTTACAATGGGCGTGTAATAGCTACTCTGAATGCACGAAATAAATGTTTCTCTTTATACTGTTTCATTAGACAATGTGATTGGTCGTTGCTAGGTGATAATCAGAAAAACGGGTTGATCAAAGTCTGTCACTAAATGTCCATTGTCTCTTGACATGATGTCTAGACTTACAATAAAAACCACAAAGAAACACGCACGAAACACGAAGTCTCCGACACTTGGTGGTAGAAGGCTCCTTACTTGCTGGGAAATCATAATATGAGACAATTCTGCCTGCTTTCTTTGAATGTCCACAATATCTTGAAAGGTATTGTCCTGGACTGCCAAGGGGTTAACAGACAAATTTGTTGATCAACCAGGAGGACTTAAAACATGTTGCAGTGTTCGTGGGTTCCCGGGTGATTGATCTCTGAAAGGATACACAGCTACAGGCCTGTCTATGAAGTGGGGTTGAGGTAATGAAGTACGTGTACTTGTGGGGCTATCAGAGGGGTTTGCTCTATACCCAGAAGTCACCGTGTCTGTATGGATTCCAAAGTCGAACGCTGTATTTCCTGATATGCAAGCCGTCATTGGGCTCATGTAAATGGGAGCTGGTTGCCCCATAGTAAATCCACTAAGAGGATTTGTTTGAGAGGGTTTTTGGTGTCCTGAGACATGCCAGAAGAACTTACCGGGAGTGACTTTGAAGCAGGTTCCAAAACTGAAATGGCATTTGAAGGGCAAGAACTAGTCACCACTGCTGATGTTGTCATTGTTAGAAGTGATCCTTGTGTTGTCAGGGAAGTAATGTTTGCATCCTTTGCAGTATTAGCTGGGAGCAGACTGGACACTGGAAATAATGGAAGACTTTTTGTTTGTAAACAGGCAGGTGTGGAAAACAATTGTTCATTGTTCATTTGTTCATAAATCTTTTCTTCTTTTGCCTTAGCTAGACTCCTCTTAAGCTCCAATTGTTCCTCAGCCATTTTCAATGCCTGCTTTTCCTTCAGAAATGCTGCTTCAACTTTTAGGGCTGCAACCCCAGTCTTGGCTTTTATCAATTGCGATTTAGGTGAAAGTGAAGACAAATTTGAATGTCCGGAGTGATTCGACATTCTTGATTGATGAGACTGGTTAGAAGCAGCAGAATTTAATTCAGCAGACTGAAGTTCTTTTGCCTTAGACAAATATTCATAGACAGAGTGCTTAAACTTAAGCACATCTCCATCATGAACTTCATACCATGAATTAGCACTGGCAATATCTGAATCATTCTCTAACACCTCGAGGAAATCCTTTGCAACTTGTAGCTCGACAAGTAAATTGTTAAGACCTTCCATTTCAACTGACACAAACTCAAAATTGTTGAAATCAGCAAGAAGAGGCTTGATCTTGTTTATCTGCCTAGTCACATGGCAAAGAGCCACAGTCCTAAGATCTTTTAATCTTTGTATTTCATACTGTTTACCTTTATCCGTTGGAATTTTCTTCCTTGTGCCTGATTCTAACTCCTCAGCACCATTGACTGTCGATTAATCCTCCATATTCAGTGAACCTTGAACCTTAGCTGAATCATGAAGCCACATTTCTGATGCTGCATCCATTGGTGGAGTGTTAAGCGGTGAGATAGCATGAATTAATTCCATATCCATTGAAAATGAACGTGTACGCCAGGGCTCGGAAATGCCTCCTTTGTTTTCGCTCTCCACATCCATAGTTACTCTTAAAAACCGTAGATCCATTACAGTTCCATAGACAATCAAAGTGAACCATAATTATCCTTGAACATTTGACCATAAATCCCTCGACAAACCATGAAGTCGAATTAAAACTAGCTGTGAACGGCGACAAACAATGGACAAATTCACTTTAACCAGAAGGTTTAATTCACGATAGGCCATGAGAACAACTCACGGTTTTGCCATGATATTGCAAGGGTAGAATTCTCAGAAAAACACTGACAATTTGAACTAAAACTGGCCTAAAAACCAAGTAAAACTTGGCATAACTGAGGTTTTAACTCAGTGGCCTCGTGGTCACCGTTGGAAGAGGCCACCTCTACATGTGCGCAAACCTAAATATGTCTTCACGGGGAACCCAGCAGTAACAACAGATATCCAGGGCAAATTGATTTTGGTTCGAGTTAGCATGAGGTTCAAGTTAGTGACGGTTCAAGTTATCAGGAGTTGACTGTAGTTTCACTGTTTCTGGTTATTAGAGTCTACCATGAGGCCTGTGTGATTTCAAGCTGTTTCCCATTGACAATATTTAAGGCATTATATGACAACTGTACATTAGAAATCCCAGTAACCCTGCCATGGTAGAAAAATCTTGAGTCACCAGAACAATTGGCTCCAATATCAAACAACTTGTCCTGAGTTATCAAACTTCAACCCCAGCTTGGCCCTCAACAAGCTAAGTAGACTAACACCCAAGACAAGTACCATGCCCTCCTTAACCCACAACCCATGTTTTCTTGTACCAGGCAACATGCAAATTGTTGGACCCAACTGGAATGGCAAGACCACATGGTTGTCCAAACTGATAAAAGATGCAGTCACCTATATAACATTTGTACAGGCCAAGCTTATGTGGTGCAACTTGCAACAAATTTCATGCCAATGAATGAGGGCTTGCAAAAGCATATTAGCTTTGGTGCAAACTGCACAAGCAGGGCCTGGATATGTTGGCTTGCATGAGAAAAACAACTGCTGAATTGCTCAGCAACACCTGAATGAAATAACAAAGAATAAATGAGGCATCTCGTAAGCGTTTCTCTAGGAGACTGCAGTTAATTTCCATTATCACATATGGGGCAAAATTACTGAATGCTGATTGGCTGAGACAGAGGGCGTTTTTTCTTAATCACGAGGGCACTTTTGGTAATCAAGAGGGCATGATTGCTCGATGCTGTTTGGCTGAGCAGAACGCATCACCTCTGTGTTTGATCCAAACGTGGTTATTCCATCTTAATGTAAAAGAAAATTGACATGCAGCAAAGTGAAGTCTTTTGGTAGAAAAGCGAAAGGATGTTTCCATCCAAAAGTGTATTGATTCACAGCCTGAAAAATGTTTGAGTGGGGACAGCTGGTGTTGCATTAAACATAGAGTTACAGAACTTCATGGCTGCCCAACTGAAAGTTAATTTCTTTGTTTCGCTTCGGGTGGCCTTATTAGTATCACAGGTCACCTTATTGGCATAAAGAAACAGCGTAAATTTTATTGGTACATTAAGTTTTCATGGTGGAAAGGAGAGTTTTGGATTCAAGAAGTTGTTAGGGGTCATTTGGACACTTGTTTACGTCTTTTATTAATCGATGAAGTAGTTTCACACTGTTGCAAGCTTCGCCAAACAGGTGAATAAAATTAGATTGCTCAATGTTTTATTTGTAATGAAATTGCTTTGGGTGACTTTGGGTGACTGTGTTTAGCTTACTTTCATAGTAGGTTTTCCCCTTTCTACTGCTAGCCTGTTCTTTAATCACAACTGGCAAACCTGTCTATGCAACACAGGCAATTTTGTGAAAACTTTGAAAATACGCGTGAAATTAATCCTTAATTTCCCTTGGGCCCGTGGATTACTTATACAAAACAAGGCAGCAGAACACAGCAATTGAAAAATGGAAAATAACCTACCTTGAAAACTGCAGTCAAATCCAGACAAAAAGTCGGCAAAGAATCAAAAAGAAGTTTTGACCACACAATATGACTAGAGCTAGCAACGACTATGCACAACAAATGTTGCAATGGCCACCTTTACTTGAAAACAATCACACAAAATAATAGTACCCAGTCTATCTCTCAGACTACTCATGGTCGAAAAGATCTGTCATGTGACATCACGTCCTCAAATCCACAAGAGTCGCCAACCGTATGGATGAAAAAATGAATGCCTACCTCTGGAAATTTCATGGTTGATAATCTTTTCAGATACCTTATATGCTCCAAACAGATGATCTTTTGTTCCCTCAAAGTTTTGTCTGACAATGACATTTTTCTGGCACCTTTTCATTACTATGTCCCCTTTACATGTATGTGTTGTTAGAGAGTGTTTATAGAATAAAGGGGAAACTACACATAATTTGATCTGGGAAAAATTACTTGTACCTACATTGTATTGACTAATGTGGTATGTAATCCCAACTTAGAAGTACATAATGAAGGAAGGTTTCTTCTTTTCTCTCTTGTAAGCAAAAATTGTAAAATAAATTTCAATACTTAACTGACAAATTGTCATTCTAGAAACTTTGGGGATCAGGCTTAAAGTAACACTAACCCCAAAAATTGTTTTCGCTAACATAAATTTCCTTTTTATCCTGATCACCACTGTGAAAAAATTATCGTCTTAGCTATTTCCCTTAATTTTGTATGAATTTTCAAAGTTTGTAAAATGTCCTTTTCCATGTTCACGACCAAGTAATAGCAAAGAATGGGACGAGTTGGCTTCTGACATCATTTCGGAAATGACGATATTTTGTTTCTAAGAAGAATGTATGTGAACATGGGATAGTTTGTGTCAAAATTGTTGCAGAGTGCAAGAATGATGTGTTTTTGGAGGTTGTAGCAATACAGGATGCGTGGGATAGAGTATTCCTCTTCATTCAAAACCTCTATCTCGATGAAACTCAACCAGAAATGAGAAAAAGACCAAGCTCAAATGATCCTCTGATTCCCAGACCAAAATAAATGATGGGAACATCTATAGGAGAGGAAATTACACGGTAAATAACGCATCGCGTTTTTGTACTCGAAATAGAGACTTTTGTAAAATGAATAGTAAACAAAACCTACGTCCCACAACGAGGCAATTAAGATTGTTTAGGCTTTGAACTGGTGAACTAACTATGTATTTGTGGATTTTAATAAAAACACACACGCCAGAGATCATAATCTGGCCGTGTTTTTCATTGGCCATTCCGAATACAGAATTGTTTTGTTCTTTGAGCTTCGTCTTTGAGGAATGAAATATATTACATTACAAACTTAGAATGGATCAAGCATTTATGAATATATGAAGAAAGTAAAACAAACTATTAAGATTCGACTCTCTAGCTACCGATAGAGATTGTCATGCTGAAAGAAGAATGCACTTGTCAGTCAACCGAAATGCAAATAAGTCAAGAACTCCCAGGTTATTAGGGGACGTAATATGGACATTTCATTCAAAATAACAGTGAAGTAGAAATGAATTCATTTAACTGATGCGATACTGAACCTCTTTTCAAGAACTTGTTGAAGGATTTTTCATGATTTACTAGTACAAAATATGTAAATTTGTGTAGCTTGCGATGTTTGTGTTAGTACACAGTAATTGACTATGCATATACTATGGTTGGTCAACAATAACAAAGCAAAAAGCTACCTCACCTTTGGATATTGTTATGGTAAGACTATTTTCAATCATTGATCTGGAGAAGTAGAAAGGAGGGGACTTTGACTACATTGCATTTTAACTTGTATTTGGGATGAAATTAATGTTTGAATCTAAAAATGTTCCATTAAGTCCAATTACTAACTCTTCATGTTCATTGACATCTTTATAACTCTTTAAAGTGCCTATGAAGTAAAAAATAATTGCTGCTTATTTGAAAGGCTTTTCAAAGTAAAGAAGAATGGCGTTTCCCTTTTTGCAATATCTTTTTTCGTTCTAGAGATATTTACGTTTTTGGATTATGCAAATGAGGAAATTGATGACGTCATAGGTGGTTCCACTTGAACAGTAAAACACTGAATCAAAAATATCTCTAGAAATATTGGAGCAGCGTTCTTCAAACTTGGCACCACAAATGTGCATCACAAAAGAAAGAGAATCACACCTTCTGTGTTGTTGCCATGGCAACACTTTTGGCTCCAGTCTCTTTCTGTGAAGAACCAAATATGCCAATTTGCGACCCTTCAAAAAGGGACAGAGGGTCTTGCTCGGAACACACATGATTTCTATATTGTCTTAACTCTCCCCATTAGATTGTTAGGAGTAGATGATCCTTGTTTAAGATAAAATCTGGTAATGTTCGTTTTAATTGAAACAGGACCAGGGGCATAACTGTTGTCATGGAAATGCCACAACGGGTGCCATTTTGTTTCTTTTGTGATATACATTTCTGGTGCCAAGTTTCAAGAACACTGCTGTAATATTTCTAGAGATATTCTTGATTGAGTGTTGAACTGTTTTAGTGGAACCACCTATGACGTCATCGCTTATAATACAAAAACGTGAATATCTCTAAAACGAAAAAAGATATTCCGAAAAGGAAAACGCCATTCTTCTTTACTTTGAAAAACCTTTCAAATCAGCAGAAATTATTTTTTACTTCATAGGCACTTTAAGAGCTGTAAGCTAACTCTTCAGCCGTTATTTGTGATAACCCAAATGGACCAGCAAATTGTCGATCCTGGCCTAAATTACAACGTAGCAATCTCCACTGGTGACCCGGACTTCAAAATGGAAAAAATATATACATCACAGCCGTTCAAATCGTAGCTAGACTCCGAATTGTGATGCTAGATGACACAGTTCTTTCACTTAAAAATCTTGTCCAGTTTTGATAAAATAGGAATCACAAATAACCCGAAAATGTTTTGACAGTGCTCAAAGCTCAGTCAAAAGTCACTTGAGTGTTTTAGCCTGGTTCTCAAAGTGACGTCACTAGTAGCCCGACCCGGGTCCCACTTTGCGCAGTCGTGAAAACAGAAATTACAAGTTCAAACGCCTGTAGAAACACAGGGATTTTATCAATCAAGATCATTTTTTCCCTGAAAAAAATTAGGGGGTTAGTGGCAGTTTAACAACAACTAGTGTATGACGTATGTCCATAAATTTTTTGTAACCTATAATTATTGTATGCTGTGATTTGTTAGTGGTTTCTGATGTATCTCAAAAAAGGTACTGGAAAATAATAATAAAATGGTGATGATGATGATGATCATAATAATAATAATAGTAACAATAATAGTAATAATAAGAGTGTTGCTGCTTGCAGAACGACGGAACAGTTTTCTGAAGCACTCAAGACTGTCTGTTGTTGCATTTTTAAATGAGTTGCCGCGGACAAAACATGAATTGACAAGTTTCACCATTGACGTTAATCTGGCCTTGGTAAGTGGTTGTAATCACATAATTATACTTGAACATGTATTTAGTCTTCACTCTTATTATTATGTGATTCAATAGAAAAGCCTAAAGTACATTTACTTAATGTCGTACATTTTAGCAATTAATATCTTGGGACTATATCCATGTTAAATTGTGTCCCTTTCAACTTACTGCACAAACATGTGCATGCCTTAACCAAGTTACTGAAATCCTGTGAAGGGTCACATAGTAAATTAATATCTCTTACAGTAAACCATTGTTCTGGCTGCAATTTGTGCTACAGGATTTTCTGCCCTCTAAAAATAGTTCTAGTACACTGCACACTTGACTCAGTTAACTGGTAACTCCTGCATATTGCTATCGATTACCACTGACTGCAAGCAACAGTGAAGCTGTTGCTACCATCTCAAGAGCATCAGTTGAAAGGAAAGACAGGATTCTCTATGATGCTGCTTGAACCATGTTCATGTAGTGATAGACTTTCCTTTTCGTCTTTTACATGGTACATGAATCACCCAAAATCATCAGCTTTATATAGAACCAAGGTATAAAAAGTGCTGCCTGTGATGAATCATGTGTTCTAAAGGCATACATGGTCAAGTGTCGGTTGACACCCGGTTGACACACAATCAACATCTCGATCAACACTCATTGGACATCTCAATCAATACTTGGTCGACACTAGATTGACAAAAATATCATGATATTGATCATGATAATATAGGATATAACGTTTTCTGGTCTTTAAAGTATTTCAAAACATAAGCTTTTGACAGCTGGTGTACTGTCTTCAACGGATAAAAATTTGTGATAACAGCTTTACAATCACACGTTTGTAGATAATGAACTTTACTGCTCTATGGCTCTACGATCTCACATTTTTAGATCGTTAACTCTATGGCTCTGCAGCTCAATACCAAGTGTAGATAAGGAATCGTTTATTTCAATTTTTTCGTTAGTACTTCTTGAAACTGTACTAAGTACTTGATGCGTATGCACAAACAGAAAAAAAACTGAAGTGTTATTTCCATTTTTTCCAGTTATAAATGCAATAGAAAGTTTTCAACGGAACCAAGGGTATTACTAACATACAAACTTAAGAGGAAAGTTTTTAATTAAAACAAGAGTCTTTTTAAAGTACCGAGGAAAGTTTTGAATAAAAACAAGGGCTGTACTAACATTTTTACTTACCAAGGAAAGTTTTGAATTAAAACAAGGGTCGTCCTGCAGTATAACATGCTAAGGAAAATTTTGAGTTGAAATAAGGGTCTCACTGTCATTTCAACTTACCAAGGCAAGTTTTGACTAGAAGCAAAGGTCATACTAACATACTTAGGAAAGTTTTGAATAGAAGCCAGGGTCATGCTAAAGTACCAGTACCAAAAAGAGCTTTAAGACAGGGGTGCTATTAACATACAGCCATATTTACATACTTACTTAATAATGATAATAACAATAATAATAATAATAATACTTTATAAATATAGCGCTATTTCTATCACTATCCAATAGTGCAATACTTTACTTCAGAACGTTGATACAACCGCATAGTTTACCTACTTTCCGTCAGTATGTTAGTACAACTGCATATTTTACTTACTCTCTTTCAATATGAAGACATGATTGATCATTGCAGTTATACACACAACTTAAGCAGTTGTGAAATTAAAGCCTGAAAAAATTTCAGGCCTGAATGGGATTCAAACCCGTGACCCCTTCAATACTGGTGCAGGCTCTACCAACTGAGCTATCAAGCCAACTGGAAGCTGGTCACATTGTAAGTTTGTTATGTAGCCGTAAACAGTGAAAAATACAAGTGAATATATGAAAGATCATATATTTGAACTGCAGATAATGATATCAAGATATGATTGATCATCGCAGTTAAACACACCACTTAAGCAGTTGTCAAATTAAAGCCCAAAAAACAAATTCAGGCCTGAACAGGATTTGAACCCATGACCTCTGCAATATCAGTGCAGTGCTCTATGTGTGATCGTAGGGCCGTAGAGCCATAGAGTTCATGATCTAGATGTGTGATTGTAGAGCCGTGGAGCTGTATAGTTCATTATCTACGATCAAGGACAAAAGTATTGGGACAAATATGCACTTTTGACACTTTTGCCCATGCGCCAGATACGAATACAACTTCACTTGCCTAACCTTGCCCCCCACCCCCCATACAATGTTGAGAACTAGTACCTGCAATTTCACCTAATTTTCAACATTGTGTTTTGAAGGATATAGCAGGGTTTTTTCCAAACTTCAGTTCTAAAACACAGATACTTTGTTACATTACATTAGTGTCCCAAGGACTTTTGTCCACGATTGTGTGATTTTCACATCTTCCAATCGGGAAAAGTGTTGATCTCAAATAATTTGGAAACTTTTGTATGTGATGGCAGTGATAATGGTGTCGCTTGATTTGGATACGTAACAGATTGTTTACATTATAATGTACAGTTTTACAGATACTTCAAGTACTTAAGGTGGCCAAACACAGTTTTCGTGCACGCTTTCGCTGATGCAATTCATAAAGAAACAGGACTCCTCGATGATGATCAGTTCATTTAATCTCAACGATGAGTGAGTCCTATTACAATAAGGTAGTATACAATACAATAAGTTCCTGATTCTAGTACACACAAATGATAAAGGATGAATCAACTTACATAAAATAACGACGATGCAAGAGCACTTAAGTGTTCGTAGGAAAAAACAACATGGCCGACTCAACAATATAGTCAGCGGTAAAACCTATGAGTCCCGGGACCCGGTGGTAAGCGGTAAACTCTTCATCCCCCCCAGTTCAGGAAGCTACGGTCTGCGATAGGTTGACGAACTCAAGGTTCTAGCCACCTGCCTGTCTCTGGTTCGAAGTGCTTCGGTGGCCTTCTGATACAGCATGGGCGCGAGGGCTGGTCCAGCATAGGTGGTGGCTGTGTTAATGCAGCTGGGGGTGAGGTATTGGTGGAAGTGCCAGGGGGGCTGCAGGTATCTGGTTGCACCTGACTCGGAGGGTCGTCAATGGGTGTTGCGCCTTGTGTAATGGATGGTGGGGGGACATCTATAGGTGTGGCATGTGGTGCAGTCAATGATGGCTGGGGTGCTTCCTGTGGTCGTGGGGGTGTCGACGGTGGACTTGAGTGGGATGGGGGCTCGAAAATGCCAGTAGGTAGAGACAGTGCAGGGGACTGTTGCGGGATGGAGGGTGTAGCTGGTGTGTAAGCACATAGGAAGCGATGGTTACGCAGGGTGAGTCGTCCAGAGCCATCCACCTTTACCCGGTACTGGTCATAGCCGGCGACTCCACTACTGTTCCTGATCTGTCCCATTTTGTTGGGTGGGTTCCTCGCTGGTTCTGGATGAACACTCTTTCCCCAATGGTGAGGGGGCAGAGGGGTCTGAAGTGGGTCGTCAGGGATTCAGTGGTACAAGCGAGCCTTGTGCGGAGAGCCTCCTCTTTAGCCGCCCACGCCTGGCGCCAGAGAGGGCTTATGTGGGGGTTGGAGAACTTCTCTAGTTGGTTGACGAAGGACAGTGTGTCTCGTAGGGGGCGACCAAAGATAATCTGCGCTGGTGAAAGGTTGCAGTCTGGATCGGGCATGTTTCGAAGCTGCAGCATGGCACACAGGAAGCGGTCATAGTCGAGACTGCCTGTGGGACCAGTGTTAGACATCAGGAGGTGCTTGGCGGTTCTTACTGCAACTTCTGCTCTGCCATTGGACTGTGGAGAGCCAGCAGAAGAGAGGCGGTGCCGTACATCCCATAAGCAGAGGAAATTCTGTTTCCCCTGCTGTGAACTCTGGGCCAACGTCGCTGGAGAGCTCTTCCGGCACACCAAATGTTGCGAAGAAGGAGCGCAGATGGCGTACAAGACCAGCAGAACCTCTGAGATTGGTACCTGCTGTTGAGCTGAGGACTTCTACCCATCCCAAGAGCCTATCTCCTACTACGAGATAGTGGCGGCCACCATAGTCAAAGAAGTCGGCAAAAACCACTTCAAATGGTGTTGATAGTGGTGAGGAAAATAGGATGCGGTGTTGCGGCCTCTGATGGAGCGTTTCTGTTGCAGTCTGCGCATCCCTCTCTTGTTTCACAGATGTCCTTTGACATCCCTGGCCAGAAGACGATGGCACGTGCACGGTGTTCCATGGCAGAGGTTCCCTGGTGCGCAACATGGAGGTGCTTGAGGAGCTGGGGGCGAAGAGGTGACGGGACTACTACCCGGTCCTGATACAATAAGACACCCTTGTGCGAATATACTGACTCGCAGATGGGCCAGGGGTTGGAAAGGGCATGGTCCGTGCGGTCAAAGTTTGTGACGCCTTGCTCGACGAGTTTGAGGAGGTGGGTCAGGGATGCATCTGTGGCCGTTTCTTGGACGAGGAGTGACCATGAGATGATTCCGAGCTCTTGGGCATCATGGCGGATAGAGGCCATTAGTACTGACTCTGCAATTTCAGTGTCGCTTGACAAGTCTAGTGAGTTCTCACTTCCTGAAGGGGAGGGGTGCCTTGAGGTTACATCGGCAGCGTGGTTGCTGGTGCCTGGCAGGTGTACAACTTGAAAACACCATGGGAGGGTTCGCTGCTTGAGACGAAATAGGCGTGAGTTTGACATCTCGTCTAGCGTGCGGTCGCCAAAGATCTTCACCAGTGGTTTATGGTCTGTAACTACGACAAGGTTGTTGCAACCCTGGGTAAAGTAGCGTGTCTGCTCAAGACCCCAGGCGACGGCAAGTGCTTCCCCCTCAATGGCTGCATAACGCCCCTCTGCTGAGGACAGGAATCCTGAGCCAGCCAGGGTGATCCTCCATCCCCCAGGGCAGCAATCAGGGATACCTGAAGGACAGTTGCAGTTGGAGCAGGAAGTACCCGATACCACGCCGAGACCAGTTGGGGCAGAGGCAGGTGCGTCGCTGCATGTCAAAGATTTCGACACCTTGACAGATGGATTCAATAATTTCTGGAACGCTGACTCAAGCTCCGGCGACCACGAGAACTTGCAGCGTGGGCTAAGAAACGGCTTGAAGGGGGCCATAATGTCGTGCAGCTAGGCGTAGTTACACACCTGGTTGACAAGGCCGAACCAGCTCCTGATATCCGTAGTGTTAGTCGGGGAGGGGAAGTCTCTGATGGCGTCAAGATACTTTGGTGGGGGTTCGATGGCGCTATCCAACACTGAAACCAGCAAAGTCTACAGTCCTCTCCGCAAACTGAAACTTGTCGGGGTTTAGAACGATGCCTGCTTGGCCGACACGGGTGAGGAAGTCGATTGTTATCCACCAGTGCTGCTCTAGATCGCTATTATAGTGGACCGTGTCATTGACGCATCGCTCCTTGCACTCGTACTCAGCCAGGACAGCATCAAAGCGGCGATTGTAGCCATCACCTGAGGACAAAAAGCCTTGTGGTGCACTGTGTAGTGCCATAGACCAAATGGGGTGATGAAGGTGGTGAGGTTGCGATCAGATTCGCACAGAGTGACGCTGTGGTAGCCATTCCAGGCATCCGTGACTGTCTTCCATGTGCCCTTCAGGATGCGACGTGCAAGATGAAAAGGGGACTCGCTGGCAAATGTTTCCCATTGGCAGAACTTGTTCAATGGTGAGAGGTCAACTGTGCGCCGCGGGGAGCCGTCGTGCTTCCGTGTGATCACCATGCGGTGACACCACGTCAGGGGTTCGCCATAAGGTACACGCTCAATAACTCCTAGAGCCTCGTCATGGAGGAGATCCTCGTATACTCGCTGCTGCCAATGAAGAGGAACATTGGCTGGGGTGTGGCAGGCCTTGGGTGTGGCAGCAGGATCGAAGTGTATCTCAACTGGTGGTCCTCCCATACAGGGCAACAGCCGGTGGGGGCAGGCATTGAAGGTCAATGATGCATATCTATTGAGTAGCCACGCTTTCATCCGCCCATTATTTTCTGGAGTGTAGGGAAATGGCAACTCAGATGAGCGTGGCAGTGGGGCTTGGCGCTGGGGGCATGAGCACGCCGTGCCGTACTGTGGGGATGGGATGCTGCAGCCATCATTAATAGATCGCGTGGCGTTTGTGGTCGGCAGCTTATGCAACGCGTTGTGTTGGCCTGGGTGACACCTATCACAGGGGCTGGCTCCGCTATCGTTGAACGGGAAGTCACTTGACAGGAGGCCGAGGTTGAGCAACGACTCGTAGGATAGGTAAATGTCCTGAACGGAGCTACTGACGTAGACCATCGAGCGGCATGACAACACTTTGCCCTTAGGAGACAGTGTAGTGAGCTTAGCGAAGAAGGCTCCTTTGATCGAGATTGGGGAGCGGTTGGCGGCTGACAGACTTAAACGTATGGGATGTAGGTCGGCACGAGTAAAGCCGTGGGCAAGAAAGTCTGCGAATGACCATAAGTCAGACTGCGCTCCGGTATCTGCTATGGCAGTTACATCAGCGTGGATGTTGCAGGACTGGTGCGAGTTCCCGGTGTTGCCCTGGGTCAACTTGTCAAGCGACATGCTGATAGCTACTCTGGGGTGCTCTCAAAGGCGGGCTCGCTTCCATTCCCCCTTGGAGAAGATATGGTGGCTCAGACAGGGTGGTAAAGGCTTGTTGATCGTACTGTGTGTAGTACGACCGCCGGGTCAGCGACGCCGTCAGCGCTCGTGGTGTGAACCGGCTGCACTTGTCTGAAATGCCGCGACCTGGGAGATGGGATCTGCTTCCAAGGCCTGTATGTTTGGTGAGGTATCCTGGGAAGAGCATTTTTTGTGCTTTCTCCGGCGACGGGAGCAGTAGCAGTTGATGCAGACCTGGTGGGGTTGGGTATTCCAACCCCATGCCCCTTCCGTAAATATTTTAAACGTTGTCTTGCAATCAGGGCAAACTGCCTCTTTATTCCTGTCTGCTTGGGGTGGGGCTGTGACAGGGGCTTTATTGCGCTGGTTCTGGAATGTCGACACAGCAGATAGTGTGGAGGACGGCAGGGCGTTGCGTGCCATTTCCTTGCCTTCTATAAGAGCAACAATATCGTTTATCGGTTTGGTGAGGATGTCTTTCATGTCCAGTATCTCTCGTCTGATGTCTGTATCTGCCAGGCCGTTCAGCAAAATATCGCGGATGGCACTGTCTGTATAATTCACACTTTTCTCACACTCACACTGTGCTGCGAAAGCGCAGGTTTCTGCTTTTCCGCAGACCCTGGCCGCAAATGCACGGATTGCTTCGTCGCGTCCTTGTCTGAGCTGTAATAATTTGGTGCGCAGGACGCACGTTGCAACTGATATCACCGCCAAGGAACGCATGGCAGTTAGCAGTTGTGACAAGGATTCGGAGGCAATGTTTGGGTTAGTCATCAATAGGCTGTCGCCCAGCTCAGCGCCAGCACATTGGAAAAGCTGCAACGGGAAAGATGCTTCATCGATGTTAGATCCCATCCGGAAGACCTCCCAGTGCCGTAAGAATACATTCCAGTCTTCAATGGACACTCCTACATTGATCTTTGGGCACTCTAATTTCGGGCCTCAAAGTGCGGCTGGTGTCGATTGGGCCACTGAACTCTGATGTGCGAGACTGTGGTTTCCCAGAAGGGCGATGGCCAGAGACTTGGATACGTCCGATGTTTTAAACTCGCAGCCAGGGACCGAACATTCCACAACCACCATGATGCAATTATGACTCGTTCATGAAGAAACAGGACACCTCGATGATGATCAGTTCGTTTAATCTCAATGATGAACGAGTCCTATTACAATAAGATAGTATACAATACAATAAGTTCCTGATTCTAGTACACACAAATGATAAAGGATGAATCAACTTACATAAAATAACGAGCAACGATGCAAGAGCACTTAAGTGTATGTAGGAAAAAACAACATGGCCGACTCAACAATATAGTCAGTGGTAAAACCTATGAGTCCCGGGACCCGGTGGTCAGCGGTAAACTCTTCAATTCAGTGCACACACAAGGATTGCAAAAAACAAACATGCCATCAATAGAGCGATCATTTTATTCACTCAACACCCGCACTGTTTGTGCTATTTTTGTCTATAATTGAATGCAGTGTATTGATGGCTTTAGTCTTTCGTTACAAAGATATGTTAGAAAAGGTAAAGATGCAAAGAACCCAGCAATTCTCAGCTTTTTCTTTGTTACCAAAAGAACCCAGTTAAATGCAGTGCATGCGAAGTAAGTCAAAAAAATGCGATCGAATGAAAAGTTGCACTCTGGGAAATACGCCTATTTCTTGAGAACCACTCATTAGAATTTCATGCAATTTGGCACAAAAATACTTTAGGAAATAAGTAACTGGCATATTGAAAATAATTGAACTTTAACAAAAGAAATTCTAGATATTCCAGTCAACCTTCAACAAGGGATAATTAAAGATCTCTCTGTTAAATTATTAGCAAAATGGTGTTAACTTGTGAGAATCGTTACAAGCTTGTTGCATGCAAATTTTAAAGAAAATCTAATGGCTAGATATTCTACAAATAAACAAAACCGATTTTAAAGGCCTGTTTCTATTTAGTCATGTCGCCATGGCAATGGCACATACATCAGCTTAACCATCAAAAAACCAAAGTTTGTGTTGTTAACTTGTTTGCTGCCATTTTTGGTGACGAAGGGATCAAGGGTTTTAGAGAAAAAGGTGAAAGAAACACAGGTATCAAAAATTGTGTTTAGCCACCTTAAACGACAATTTGGTATTTAAGTCAATCTTAGTGATCACCTTAACAGTTATTACAGCATGTTTAAGTATACTGAGGCACTATGTAATGACGTCACTGTCCATTGGTCATCGCATAGTATTCAGTGGCAAAGAAAAACAGTGTTTCATCAATGTTTTCAAAGTATCAATTAAGAGAACCAGCGAAACTACTTTTAAACACGAGATTCATGGTTTAAAAATTGAGTAAATGTAGTCAGGAGATGCACAAAAAGGCTGTCTTGATGTTCGATCATAACTATAAACTTGCATGCCATGTTCACGAATGTCATCATCACATGGATTTTGAAAATGTTGAAGTCGTCGAACATGAGGCACATTTCCATCAGCGGCTTTTTCTAGAAGCTTGGATGTCTGTAAAAGACCCGAACGCTGGGAATGATCATCCCTGAAGTCTACAGGTGCTTAGCACGCACTTAAAATTCTCTTGAGTAATGTGCAACGTTTCAGTTTTAAAAGTTTTTAGATCGTACGTAACATCAAGCGGTTTTTTCAACTGATAAAGGCTTAAGAATTAGCTGAAACGTTTTGCTAAAATGTACAAGTCAGTGACAAAACATGGCACTTTTATCGATTACGAGATTTATGGTACTGTACTGTTTATGGTACTGTCACAACACACTGGCAGTAAATACAACAGTACTCACTTGATTCAGTATGGAAGAATTGACTTTAAACAATTCTTAACAATGGGAAGTGAGTACCGTACTTGCAGAGCTCAAAATTAAGTTTTTCCCAGCTATAAAGGTGTAAAAACATCGATTGCCAAACACAAACATGTCTTAAATGTGAGCTTTCAGAAATAAGTAGGCACATTTTAAGGTTTTAAAGTGAGTACTGTTGCTGAGAACTGTTGAGTTATGCAAATAAGAAGTGACGAACTCATTGTCCACAACTCTAAAAAGATGTCACACAATATTGTTTTATAAACTAGAAGTAATCAAAGATTATTAGAGTGCGTTCGACGCCATCACTTAATTAAATATATGTAAATGATTTCACTGGCTGACTTTTAACCTCTGTCTATTGCTAAAATCAACGTTTTTCATCGACAACGGCGTTTTTTATAGAGACAGATTTATCATAGTGTCAAAGTCCACCATTTGTTGACACGTTGCGTGACAGCGCAAGTTTCCGTAGACTCACAAGTTTAATAGAACGAAAATATTTACATTTATAGCCTTCAAATTTCATGCTAAATATTCTCACATTAACTGGTGACGATTGAACGTAAGAGCTAATTTGTAAAAGTAAATTTTACAAACATTCTAAACTGGAAGCACAAATGTAAGCAAACATTTACAATTGTGTGCTCGTTTATTGTTAGCGTAAACAAACTCCGTGCGACTAATTCGCATATCATGTTCCCCTGATGAATAAGGTAGACAGTATTTAAATAATTTGCCGTTCCTTGGTTCAGGCTCACTCTTATGGATCTTGCCTTCAGAGTACTTTTCCACCAATTCCAAACAATATTCAACCGGATAAGGACTGAGCTATCTACGTGTCTGTCGTGACTGCAAATAATCAACTAATGCAATCAAAACATAGCTTTTCCCACGGTTAACATCCGGAAAGCCTAGGCGCTTCAAAGTCATGTTCGTTTTAAAACATCAGATTTTGATAAATGCCACTGTCGACGCATTTAAATTCACCTAAATCCAACGCTGAGAGCGCAATTGGATACTTACAGCTTCGAAATTACAGTGTAAATGTCCACAAAAACCCGCACTTGAACAAAACAAAGACCCGCACTCGAAAGAATTGTACAGCACATGGTTTGGCGATGATGTCATTCATTTCACCCCTGCTGCGGGGCAGCCAAATTGGTGTTGCAACTTCGGATGAAGGTCCACCGTCCCATGAAACTCAACTGAAGTCTGCATTAGGACTGCGTTCTATGAACGCAATAAATAAAGGGAAATGACTTCCACTGGCGGAAAACAACTTGCTAATATTTGGTTCGGTAACCCTTACGAAATTATAGTTTAGGATGCCCGCTCACTGCACGTATCATATTCGTGCTACAGATGACTTTGAGATTTGACATTTCCGCGCGACTTCCCGGGGTGAAAATCTTCTGTTTTCCTTAAAAAAAGACTTACTCGCTGTTCAGCAGAAATTCTTGTCATATGCACCATCATCTATAATGTCTTATGCCCATCGCTGCCTTGACCATTAACCATGTACGCACAAGTATGAGATAGAACAAACTCCAATTTACACCATGCGTTTGCATTGGAAAAATTGAAAAGAAAAAAATTAGCGTAAATAAACCACAAAATAGCTCAAAAATAGTCTTTGTATTACGATCTTTTCACAAACTCGAGAAAAAACACATTTAGACTGGAAAACTGCTGAAAACTGACATTTTATTTCTCAACTGAAATTCAGACAATCATGGACAAAAGTCTTGGGACAAATTTGCACTTTTGGCACTTTTGCCCACACGCCAGACGCGAATACAACTTCACCTACCTAACCTTGTCCCCCACCCCCCCATACAATGTTGAAAACTAGTACCTGCAATTTTACCTGATTTTCAACATTGTGTTGGGTGAGGAGGACAAACAGCAACATGTTTTTAAAGGTATAGCAGCATTTTTTTTAAAACTTCAGTTCTAAAACACAGATACTTTGTTACATTACTTAAGTGTCCCAAGGACTTTTGTCCACGATTGTAGATATGTGCAGTGATCGTGGAGTCATAGAGCTGTACAACTGTAGAGCAGAGGAGAAGTAAAGTTCATTATCTAGATGTGTGACCATTGAGCAGTTGAGCCATACAGTTAATTATCTACATACCTGTATGTGTGATCGTAGAGCCAAAGGGTTGACTGTGTGTAAATGATCATTTGTGAATGAGTTCAGGCATAGGGTTGAATAAAAACCAAAAACCATTGGTAGCAATGGTAACACACCACTGTTTTATATGTACATACAAGAGAAGGACAAAGCGATCAGTGATAAACGTACAGAGGTGTAGTGCTCTACGTAACCTTCTACGCCTATTCAAGCCGGCGTCGACAAAACCCGGATCAGACCAGACCGGACCGGATCACGGATCAGATCACAGAAAAAAAAAGTTTTAAAGAAAAAAAACAATCAAATCATTTATAAGATCATAATAAATAAAAAATAAAAGTAGAAAACTAAAATATGTTAAATAAAAATAAGAATCCCGAATTTGACGCAATGACATGTTAATTACAGAGAATGACAAGAGGTAATTTAAAAAGCCACATAAGCGCCTAATTTAGGACAAATTTAAATTGTAATGAACAGGCAGATGTAGTTATATTTCAAAGTTAGTTGGCTCAAAGCTTGGGTGAACCTCCCATTCTCGTTTTTGAAATTGCTGTTAGTATCAGTAGCTAATTCTCGGCTACTTTTTCGTGTCAGATGTGAGTGTTACAGTTAGCATTACAGTTAATGAGAAAGCTTACGTACGAAAGGTTAGGGACACGACTTGCTTTAGAGGAGCTACGTCAGGATTTGCGCATCTTGAAAAAACTACCCTAGTTTTTCAAGTTCGTCATTTGCAGTCCTCGTTAATCTTTGCCATCCTTAACAATCCTCATTCCATTTTGATTTGTTCTTGCCTCTTAAGTGCTTTCTATCCTAGAACACGATCATTTTAGGTTTTATTCCACATAAAGGCAACTCTTTACGACCCTAAAAATGACTCTAAAACTCGTGACGTAACTCCTAAAATGTTGTTTATTCTCAGGTTGCGTTATCGTTCACACTATCGATGTTATTCCTATAATTTTTTGTAAAGCAGCTATATTTCCTTGAAATGCAAATGGTTTGTTTCATTTTATTCCAGTACGAAGTATCGCATTCCAAACTCACATCTTGTAAAAGTATAGACCTGTCTCAGAAACGGACCGGAAATTGTTTGAAATCATCAGGTGTTTAATTTTTTTAGTGTTTTTAGTTTTTGTGTTTCGATTCATACGTTCATCCTATTATTACCGTGCTGACTCGTTTCATGACAGTTTACCTTTGATGCAAGCGAATATACAAAATATCATTTATCTGAACTGCGGAGAAAGATATGAAGACATGATTGATCATCGCAATCAAAACCCAACAGCCTGAAAAATATTCATCTGTGACCAGCTCCCAGTTGGCTTGATATTATAAAAGAATAAAGGAATATCACAGCTGAATTAAATAAAATGTTCTGCTCACAGTAGTCACTCTAGTGTAATTTGCTCAACAAAATTTTGAATCTTGAATTTTGAATTTTGAATTTTTTTTCCTTGATCTGATCCGTGATCCGATCCGTGATCCGATCCGTGATCTGGTCCGTGATCCAATCCGTGATCCGGTCCGGTCCGGTCCGATCCTGGTTTTGTCGACGCCGTATTCAAGCTTTGTAAAATGGGCAGGGTATATTTTTGCTGCTGGGAATGTGCTTTCAGATGGCACATATCTTTTGCCCTATATCATGTTGTTAACAAAACCAAATTAAATGTTTTAAAACCAAGAAAATAATATCAAGACATATATTGGCATACATGTATCTTCATTGAATTGTATGATCCTATATATAAGTTACAGTTAACTAAATAGAAACAAAGGTCACATGCAAAGATAATAGAACAAATGATTCCTAAAACCTAGTACTGTCTGGTGCAGATGGCAGTACACAGTGCATTGTACTGTCTTATCTCATACTAAGAGAACAGAAGATTAATATAAGCAGGCATTGACATTTGAATTTGCACAAACTGACAACCTGATGCATAATGTATCTTGTGAGGGATTCTAGTTATTTTGCAAGTAAATATGTAAACCTGAGCATTATTTGTTATTTTACACTTAGCCTACTTGCCTGTCATTTGCTGTTAGAGGATTGTTCCTTGAGAGTAAGTAAACTTGCTGGATGTTGCATGAGTATATTGATAAAGCACTATTTGTTTGAACAAAAATTACATTTTGTTAGAACATTTTCTTATTATTTGTTATGTGGCCCATGTTTGAAGTTAAAAATAATTGAAGTAATATATTGCTCAGAGGTGGAGAATTTGCCCTGAAATCTGAAATCTATGGTTAAAGGCCGTAGCCAGGTTAAAGACTGATTTTTTGGGTGTTTATGAAACTGGACTAGATGAAGAACCAGTGGAACAAAAGGATTTCCCATGTTCTTTCCCTTTAGTCACAGGTCAGGTTATGCTGCCTTCTTTATATTAATACTAAGAGAGAAATCTGATTTGATTTGTCTTGACAACTTCTGCTAAGCTAATTGTACTGATTAAAATTGTTAGTGAAGACTTCCCACAAACTAAAAATTTCAACATATAGGAAGTGTACATTTTAAGTAAATTTGGAGGTATTTGCTTCATTTGAAGATTAGGCACAATGTAGGCTTACTCAACAACCTTATTCAGTAAGTTAAACAAGTATTAAACAAGCATTAAGCAGTAAATCTGACCTGCATTACTTCCACTGAGGAAATTACAGTAAGGCAGCAGCACAGAGTTATGATAGAATGTTCTGTGCTGACAAAATCTGTTTGATAGATGATTTTTCGCTAAGTATTTCAGCATTTGAGTGAAACATTGAGTACAAAAGGTTGGAGTTTTCTGGTTTTTTGCTTGGTACAGATAAACATGGCTCAGAGGTTTCTGAAAACCTAGGAAAATAGCTTAACAAAAACATGCAGCAAAGTCTAAAGGATTTTTTCTTTTCTTTGCTATCAATTTCTTCAAATTCAGTGGTGAAGAAAGACTACTTTCACTAATATGTCAGAGAGTGCATGAAAATTTACCCCTGAATTTCTATTGAAATTTTTCATCAAAACATTCAAACCAATTGGAACCTGAATTTTGTCACAACTTCTCTAGAGTGACGGAAATTATCACTTGTATGTTATTTCAATAGTAATTGTGGAAATAAGTACAGTCAAACCTCCAACCACCTGAAATGTCAAGCCTAGGTGGTCACTTACAGGAGACAGTTGCTTCTGAGAGCTTGGACCATATTGGGTCAAAATTTTGCCTCGTTAGCATATGGTAACTGCAGAGACTTACCCAATGTTTTTAAATGTTTTATTCATGTAAAAACTCAATTTTGAGAAAAAATCTGGTACTTCCCATTGAAAAATGCCCGTCTCTTGTGTTACCCAGAAATGCTATAATGTGACAACACCATATTATCCACTTTCTGCTCTATTATCTCTCAAGTGGTCGCTTACGGAAGGTTAAGCACAAGAGAAAATTTCAAACTTTAAGAGCAAATGTCACCAAAAATCAAACAAAATTTAAATTTTGATGGCAGAAGTTGAAAAATCGTTTTTTGTCCTTTTTTGTCCACAAGTAACTCTTAGGTGTTGTGAAATGTGATTAGCTCAAAGTGCTTTAAATTTGAAAAAAATCAAGAATTTTCACCGAAAATTAGAAATCTATTAAAACTTAATTTGCATTCGCCTGTAAAGGAGAACCAAAATGTATCGATACTCTTTGTTGAGAGACAGAGTATTCAGCTATCAGAAACAGGTTATAACAAGACTTGAACACCATTCGAGGAAAAAACACAAATGTTGAAAAAGTCCCTCAGGTGATGTTTCCAATTAAGGAATAAAATTCAGAGATTTTTTTCAACATGTGCCAGATTCTTCGAATTTTTGCCTTTGCAACACAGTTATGTTGTTGTAAAACATGTATTAAAATCAGCTTGGGTTGTTCTTTGAGTGGTCTTTGAGGCCTGGCTAAAAAGCCCTGATTTTACCTAAAACACCATGAAAAGTAAACAATGGACTGGTGTGTATTGGCATTTAAAGTGGTACTATGATCAAATTTTTACCCCTCAAATTTTTAGGTGTATCACATAGAGTTCCATGAAAGAATAAAAACGCGGTTTACCGTTTTCAAATATCTGCATTAGTTCTGGAGATATTTAAGTTTGAAAAATGTGTAAAATATGCAAATGAGATGACTGGTGATGTCATACACTCAACCCAATATTATATTAAGTATACAAATAGAGCCATCTCGGTCAACTTACAGCGGAATCCATTGAAACTTGGCAGGCTAATAGTTCTACAGGAAACACACCTACGGCTATAAAAAAATTCTGTTCCCATGGCAACTCACTCTTTTCCAGTCCCCACCAACTCGATTTCACTATGTTAGTGATTTTCAGCTTGAAAAACATTGAACGAGGACAGGAGTTCAAGCTAACATATTTATATGCCTGCTGGATATGAGACACCATACGAGACACCATTAGCAAATATCAAAATGGAATGCCAAAGGTGGCCAGAAAAGCCTTTAATATTGGGGAGGTCTGGAACCCAGTATGTTGCCTATCAAAACTGTTAAGCTTGTATGGTGGAGCACATTTAGTAGAGTCTTACTGCAAAGAATCACACATTTCTGATACAAACTGGCTGAGATATCTTTCTTTATCATATTTGATCAAAATTTGGTTGAGTGTATGACATCATCATTTGGCTAATTTGCATATTTTAAAAACTTGAATATCTCAGGAATGAAAAGAGACATTTGAAAATAGTAAACAGCATTTTTCTTCTCATAAAGACTACTTGTTTATGTTTTAAAATGGGTTACATAGGAGAGATGCGATTTTCATCATAGTACCATTTTAAAGAACTTGTTCTATTAGTTCTCTGTATTGAACACTTTTATGTTGTTTTAAAACATGTCTCAGAATCAGCTGCAGTTGTTCTTTAAGTGGCTTTTCAGGTGCCGCTGAAATAACCAGGTTTCACCAAAACCATCCGCAAAAAAGGGAACAATAGGAGGGATGCATATTTAATTTGGTTTTTTCCCCAAGTCATCAGCTGGGCAAGTGTCCCAGATGACATACTTGCCCTGGCAATATTTTACTTGCCCATTTAATAGGGAAGAATTGCAAGTGAACAACATGTAAATAGAGGGTGCTTACCACTTGACAGAATGAACCAGTTGGGATGACCGTTGAATAATAGTTAGGGTTTGTCCAAAATCAGCAAACCAACCAAACGAGATGGCACTTACAATTTGCAGTTTGATATCTCATAATTGTTTTCGGCTGATGAGAGACTGGAAACTAGAAAATTTACCAAATGCTAAGGGAATTTCCGTCATTCAGAGGACCACCTCTGGAGGTAGTCTACAATTGCTGGATGGGTTTTCTGGAAAATTACTGTTCCATTTGACTTTCAACCTAAATTTCTGGATTTTTTGCTAAATGGTAAGTGTAATGTTACACTATTCAAGAGCACAAACAAGAGGCAATAAAAATGACGAACCGTCTTTATGAGAACAACAACTCCATGTTTAATTCAACATGGCAAGCACACAGTCAGAGTGTCATGTGACTTAATACATGTCGTCACACCTTTCCCTTTTTCACAAAGGCAATAGTTAGGATTAACCTATGGACATCCAAGACCCTGAGCCCAGACCACCCCTTCAAAATCCAGACAAAATGGCCACTTGAGTGAACTCACACACCAGTGTTAAAATGTTTCAAGATTTTAATGACTTCCCTTTGTCTTTCTGCTGTAAAAATTCACAGAAATACTATTTAAGTGTATAATAAAGATTTACTAAATCAACTTTTATCTTACAGATGTGCAAGATGCTTTCTTTTAAAAAAAAAAAATGAAACTTGCCAAATCCAGTCAGCATGGCATCCTTTGCAGAGTTATGTACAGTGCCCATCAGCTTTCAGAAAAATTTAAAATAGAACAACACACTTTTTTACCCTCATTTAAGCAGGATGTTGCATAAAAAAGGATCTTATGAAATCCTAGTTGAATATAGATGAGGTCATCTCTCCAAGAAGAAAGAAATCTTTAGCTTTTAAGCACAATTCAATTTTGAATTTGCCTGCCATTGCTGACATCACGATACATCATAAGACACAACTTCACAAGCATTTATTTGCAAGTCAAGACCAACAAACTTGATATAATGCTTCAATTTTAGTTCTACAATGAATCGAGAATACATCAGCAATGCAAATTCATTTAGTTGTTCCAATTATAAACAATAAATGTAACTGCTAGAGAATAAATGTGATACCGAGGAAATGCATTGTGTCTATAATACAGGCAACAAATGCAAGGAATTGTTGTACTTGTACTATTTCAATATAATTCTATATCATCTTTAGACTGAGATGGAAGGTAGAAGAGTTTCTTTTCAGCAAAGATAAACACAGCACAGAGTTTTTCAACCACTTGAAAATCAGTTCACAAGAAGGCTGCAGCAAAACTGCAGGGATTTTTTTCCAAATCTTTGTTGTCAAGTTCCTCAATTCAACTGTTAATAAAGACTGCTTTTCACAGTTAAAAGAAGTTGCAAAGTTTTCATACATGACTTGGAGTGAATGCTGAATTTTTCCACTTGAATTCACATGGCAAATTTTTTATCCAAATATAAGGTTGAAGTAGCTTGACACCTCCATTTGTCACAAAATCTTGTATACTTGTATATAAGTAAACAAATGATTTTCCCATGCAATTTGGAATAAATTAGCACTCATGAATTTTTCAAAGACTACAAATTACACTTGCCCTACAGGCTCGTGCATTTTTTTGTAGTCTTTGAAAAATTTGGTTGTGTTTGTTTATTCCAAATTGCACTTGAAATCCTTGGATTACCTATATAAATTTCACCCAAATCATGTGATCATCTATGCAAATACATTCCATCTATAATCAAGGAGAATTCAAGGATTCTCTAGGCTATGGGACCCCATTTGAAAGAAAAAAGGTTAATAATTTAGAAAGGTGAAATAGGGTTTTTTTTTTATAGACTCCAAAACGTTCAGGTCTTTTACAAGGGTGTTCCTTGCTGTACCCACGGTGAATGGAAAAGGGTGAGTGAAATATACACATAAAAGTAGACAAAAACTGAGGTCTGATCTACATTAATAAAGACCAAATTTAGGTAGTTCTACAGCGTAACAATTTACAATGTTGCACACTAGTGTTATACAGTGCTGTGCAAATGGTGAAGCAAACAAACTTTGCCCAAGCCTTAAAGTTAAGGACTTTTTTCAGAACTTTTTGATGAAATTGAAGGAAACTTTGTTTCAAGCAAAAATTTAAATGAGATAATCAGTAGCCAGAGTTCACTGGGAGATCTGCTGTTGGCTAGCAGATGATCGCCTTGGGCAAGCATAGTTGAGTCATTGTGGTGTAGTTTTGCCCTCATGGTCTTGCTTTGCGTAACTTTGTCACTTTTGCCTTTGGTTTGCCAAACTTACACTTATTCACCAGATTATTGTCTGCTGCTAGGTCAAGAGTGCTGTGGTGTTATCTTTCTGTGTTTGTTTGCGGCCATTTGCATTCTTTTTTGGCCATCATGCCTCCTTGTCGTACCAGAAAAGTTTGGAGAGCTCTTTGCCGCCAGTGTCTTCTACTCCAGTGTTCACTGTTTCGGTCACAGGTAATGTCTTTTCGACAACTGTGCAAGCATCTGGTACTCCTGCTCCTGCCTCCAGATCCTGGGCATCCATGCTTCAGGAATTTAAATTCCACTATCCCTGTTGATGTTATTAGGGTGAAGTCTTATGTGGATGGCTTCCTTGATGCTACGTGAGTACCAGTGAGGATCTTGATGAACTCTTCCTCGAAGGACACCATGAAGAAACACCTGTCATCTGTACTTGTTTCTGATAGATATCCCACCTCTTTTGCACAAAAGATCACAAAGACAAGAACAGCCCAGGGAAAGGAGTCCATGGCAGAATTTAAATCCACCGCTCTTTTACCTTATGTCCAAGGAGTGTTGGAGTCTCGTGTTTGTGTGTGTGTGCATGCTTGTAGTGTAGCCTTTCACATTTATTAACATAACTGAGTACACTATGGGTAATAAAGGTTATGAAAAAAAGGAGTATCAGAGTCTCTCTGCCTTTGCCTAGAACAACAAGGCATTCACGTCTTCTTCAAGCCTGACACAACACTTCAGTCACAGTTAGTACGACCAAAGGACACCATTGACCCAGCTAAAAAAGATGGCATAGTCTATAGGATTCACTACAAGTGCGGCAAAGTCTATATCGGGGAAACATGGGAACCTATGCAGGAGAGGATCAAAGAACACAACAGGGATATATGACTCACCTGTACCTATGTTCTGCCTTTTCTGAACACGCCCACGAGACCGGCCACTACCCGATTAAAAAGGTCAAGTTTATTGATCGAGATCCTCACTGGTACACACATAGGGTCAAGGAAGCTATCCACATAAGACTTCACCCTCATAACATCAACAGGGATAGTGGAATTGAAATTCCTGAAGCATGAATGCCCACGATGAAAAAACATAACAACAGGAAAGCAATACAACAGTAGACCGCTGAGGGAACAGCTACTTGTCGGAACAATGGAACATTGGGAGGTTCAAAAAGCATCAACCACAGCAGACCTTCATGATATAGATGGTGTCATGTAATCAGTCAACCTCATCAACTGAAGAAGACCAGCAGTAAACAGTTGAAACGTCACGATCTACATCTCAAGTGACTAAATCGTGTGACGAACGATAATACACTTTATTATAACTGAAAGAATGCCAGAAATGGAAAAAGCACATTGAAAATACCAAATGGTTGAGTTTGAGGCCCCTGGCAATTTTCAACAGGGTTTTTCCATTTCTGGCATTCTGTAAGTTATAGCCCATAATTTTATGAAAGGTAGGTCACATGATGGCCTAACTGCAAAGGGCCTATTATATTCAACAGTTCAGATTGCACGCCTTCCAGCTGGTAAGTTTTCTGCTTTGCAAGAGGTTTTCTCCCATTCGTCAACCTGCAAATGCTGTACTAAAAAAGAACTTCAATCATTGATTGGTTGGTTGTGTCATGCTTGCATGGTGGTTTGGTTAGGTTGCACTTTTCTTCACCAAATGATTGATTTATTGTCCTCCTTCCACAATGATTATTATCCAAGGACTCCACCTCGTTTTGGTCAGTGGAACAGAATATCCTTTTTTCCACCCTTGAGTCTTTGCCTGACTTTTGTGTCTGTTCTAATGTGTCTGGGGCTATTGGTCTTGGTGCTTTTATGGACAATGAACAGTTCAATGGTCAGTGCTCTACTTTTCAATTTCCACTGTCCATTGCTTACAGGGAACTTTTTTCTGTTGTTTTGGCGGCTCATGTCTGGGGTCTTGGTTGGTTTGGCAGGCGTTTCTTGTTTCATGTTGATAACGAAGCTGTAGTTCACATTCTTAACTCACGGAGATCTCCAGAGCCAAACATTATGCTTTTGTTGCATAGCTTACTCAAAGCTGCAACCTGCTTCAGTTTTATGCTTGCTGCAAGTCATGTTTCAGGAAGAAATAACAGTATAGCTGATGCCTTGTCTCACTTCAATTTTCAGGCCTTTCATCCTCAAGCACCACATGCAAAGACGTTTTCCAGTCCTCATCCCTCCTCAGCTCTTAGCCCAGTTTTCCATTGTGATTTAGAAGCTCGCTGCCTTTTGTTCATGTACCAAGGCCTTGCTGCCTCAACATGCCGCACCTGTTATTGTGCTCAGGAAAAGTTTATAAATATCTGGGTAGTGACTGGACAGCTTAGCCCCTAAGGTTCTCCATGCCCAGCCTCCGAATGGATCCTTTGTCTTTTTGCTACCTACCTGGCCAACTCCCTGCAGCACTCTTTTATTAAAGTATACCTATCTGCAGTACGGTCTCTTCATGTCTGTCATGGATTTCCTGGCCCCTTGGAGAACTGCATTCAGCTTCAAAGAGTCGTCAGAGGAATCAAGCATTCTCAGGATGCCTTACCTTCCAAGCCAACAATTTGTGATAACATTCTTTGCATGATTTACTCTGCCCCCGATCTCAATTCTTTTGATGATGTTATCTTTTGGGCTGTTTGTCTATTAGCTTATTTTGGTTTTTTGTGGTCTGCCAAGTTCACTGCCCCAAACTTATCGGCCTTCAACCTGAGCCTCCATTTGTCCGTGTCTGATGTTTCTGTGGACATTCCCCTTAATCCATTGTGCATTCAAGTTTTTATCAAAGCTTCTAAAACCAACCCCTTTCGGAAAGGGTTTAACGTTTTGATTGGACTGGGTTCACCACCTTTGCGCGCTGTCCAAGCTGTCGTTTCCTACTGGGCATGTCATGGTAACTGTCCTGTCCCCTTGTTCCTTTTAGAAAACTAATTATTAATGATCTTCTGCTAACTTGCTCATTATTCACAGGCAGGTTAAGAGCCATTCTCGTTTCTGCTGGTCTCCCTGGTGATTTTCCAGTCACAGTTTTCAAATTGGAGCATCCACTTCTGCCATGAGGGCTGGTGTTCCAGATCACCATATCCAGGTCCTGGGCTGGTGGAAAAGAGATGCTTGCAAACAATATATTAGAACCCTACCTTATCTTATAACTTGCAGAGCCAAATCATTGGTGGACTAGTTCAATGAGTGTCGTTTAATTTAGTGAAGTTTGCTTGTTGCTTCTGTTAGCACCTTTGCCCTGTGCTTGTTTTTGTTGTTATTATTGTTGTTGTTGTGTTTTTGTTTTGTACCTTCTTGTTTTTTCAACAGGGAACGTTACTTGCTTGGCTGTTGCCCATTGCCCTCCTGCTGGTTGGCATTTCTTGGCTGTCTTGCCCTGCTTGGAGGGGGTGCCTCCCTGCCCCTTTTCTGCATACCTGGAGATTCATTGTTTGGAGGGTGACTGGGTCGGCCCCCATGGTTGCCTTCCATTGGGTCCTCCTTTCTCCAATCACTTACAATCTGTCTTGGAGTTCCTTTTTCTTTTGGAGGTGACCCGTGGGAGTTTGCGATGGTTATCCCCTTTATTTGAATTTTGTCAACAATTGCTCATTGCCCGCTTTGCTGTCAACCTCCATTTGAATATTGCTTATTGATAAGTTAAAGGATCTTTCGCCAAAGTTTGGAGACTTGTTGTTTCTACTGATGCAAATTATCTTACAGAATAAAGAATAAAGGCAATCAGAGCACTTATTATATCGGCTTCCTACACCAGCCATGTACATGTAACAAATCATTTATACAGTGAAACCTGTATTAAGTGGACAGCAGCTTGAGTCCCTAAATTTTCCTCCCATATTTACTGTAAAATAAACCTGCATTCAGTGGACACCTCTGTTAAGCGGACACAGAAACCAATATTAAGCCATTTTGTTGCACAAAACTTGCAATAAGCAGACACTTCAAGGGTACTTTACTTCTAAAGCTTCAGCTGAGACTCCTCTAACATTGTTCAGCATTGTCATTTTAAAGCTAAGTGATTTTTCCAGATTGATGCATTGACTGACTGAACATTATGCTATGAGCAGTCTTTGATCTTACATTGTGTTACAAAATTAACTATTGTTGCACAATATATTAGAACCTGTTTTAGGCAGACACCCTGTATTAAGCAGACACTAGTGAGGGTCCCAAGGGTGTCCACTTAATACAGGTTTCACAGTATGTCATTTCAACTTATTTAGTCCGTTTTGTGGGAATATTGGTTGAGTTCTTTTCTCACAAGTTTGTGGACAAAACACAACATCAAGTCCAATATTCTCCAAAACAGAAAGATGAAGCAGATATTTCAATCAAGTATTCACTATTATATCTTTTTGAAAAGGAATTAATGCAGCTCGGTACTCCATCAGGTTTCTCAGGTTGCTTTCAGGAAAGTTAAACTCATAATTTTTTCAAAAACAAAGGGAAAAACATTTTGCTTAAGGTTAGCATAGACCTTCAAGGGCTAATTTTTCCATAAAATCATAAAATGTATTCAAGCAAAGTTGAAGACAAGAGTTTCAACCAATTTCATCCGTGCACTTGTATTTTGCTACTACATGTATTGTTTATACTTGCATTTTGCAATTTCTCACACAGAGGCCTTCGCTTTTGTTGATTGTGTGGATCTCATTAGGGTGATTTTTCACACATTCCACATGCCCAAATTTCAAGGCAAATGCAAATTGCAAGCAAATTTCCCACTGCCTTCTTTTGGCACATACAGTGATTGCTGTGGAACTACCTGTGAATTTAGTCACTGATATCTCACGTGGCTGCCATTTCAAACACTGCTTTCCTCTGCTTTCCCCTGCTTTAGAGAATCTTTTGTTTTGTTTTTTCATATTCTAGTACAATAAACAGGCCAATGAATTATGCATTTATTTTTAACATATAAATATCCATGCTCAGCTCCTCTATCTCACTGACTAGGCTTGTTGAATGGCTATTCTGCCATCGTTTCCCTTTTTCCCTTTTTACTTTCTTTTCTATTTGTCTGTACGTGCCTTAGGCCCTGTCCACACTATGTGGGAGGAATTTGAAAACGGAACAATCACAAGTCATTTTGGATTTGTGTTTGAGGAAAACTCAGTCAGGAAAATCACATGATTTGTGAAGCCATCATGAACCCATGGTTTTTGAAAAAGTCCATTTTCAAAATCTTGCTGTCCACATGAAAATGGAAAGCTGGCATTTTCAAACTCCTCTGGTTTGAAGAGGGTCTTCAAAAATCTCTGTTTGTATGACGGATTAGTGTGGACGGTAGGCCTAAATGTGCATAGAAATAAAGCTGCTTTTTTAAATTTCTCCAGCATAGTGTGGACACTGCCTTACAAAACAGAATGGTAGATTAAATTGTTATTTTCAGATATTTCAGCTTTTTAGCTTTCCAGTGATATATAGTTAACCATGGTTTTCTTTAAAGTACTGTGCATAGAAAGATTTCCCTGGAACGCACCTGTGAAGGTCTACAGTAACCTTAGCCACCGGACCTGGTATTTTGTGAGTTGTGAATTAAAGTTGCAAGTTGTTGAAACATGGAGTTGCAAGGTACAAATTGCAGGTTGGAAGTTAGAGATTGGAGTTTCCTTTTTCCCAGCTCTAGGGTTCTCCCAACAAATTTGAAGTGGAGAGTGTTTTGTAGTTGGTGGCACCAAGCTTTTTCAGAGGAATGAGAGAAATAGATGAGGACCTATCATTTGGGTTGTAATCAGTCACATATGAAGCATTAAATTATTTCATGTCAGTATTGTCATAATTATTCGTAGACATTTACTTTACTAAATACCATATAACTAGAAGTTAATCATGAAGTCTTGGTTGCCACAATGAACACTGTACCGTTCAAGCCTGAATTTTTTTCAGGCTTTAATTTCACAACTGCTTAAGTTGTTTGTATAACTGCGATGATCAATTATGTCTTCATATCTTTTTCCACAGTTTAAATATATAATCTTTCATATATTTGTTTGCATTCTTCACCATCTACGGGTATACATGTATTACGAACTCTCAACGTGACCAGCTCCCAGTTAGCTTGATACCTAAGTTGGTAGAGCACTGCACTTGTATTGCAAAGGTGATGGGTTCATAACCTGTTCAAGCCTAAATTAATTTTTTTCAGGCTTTAATTTTCACAACTGCTTATTTCCAGTCTGTACTGTGCACTCTCAAGAGTATGTTTGCGTTTTTTGTTTTGTTTCATGTAAAACATCACAAAATATAAACATTTTGCAACTACTTACATGAAGTAAATTCAAAGTTTCAAAACAACCGCCATTATTAATGCAAAGCAGTTGAAGCTTTATGCTTCGTTCTTTCTCATATCACTTGATTACACAACTTCACACCGGTAAAAATCAATGAAGCTGTTGGAAAAAGAATTTGAAAGGCCTCAAAGATAAGGCCTGTGGTTCATAACGAATAACATTGATTTGCATTCCATCAAGGGAGATTTATAATGTTTTTAAACATTAGCGTGCCGAGACTGCGCTGTACTGGAAATCATCTTTAAGTTGCGTGTATAACTGTGATAATCAATCATGTCTTCATATCTTTCTCCACAGTTGAAATATATAATCTTTCATATATTCACTTTCATATAGTCTTTCTGTTCCCCTCCCCTACCCACCCCCAACACAATGTTGATGTTCTTCCATCCAAAGTAGACCCATTATTCCAACATTGCTTTGGGGCGAGGTCAGTTCGGACATTTGAATAATGACTTCCCACTTCAAAACATTTCTCTCATATAAAGCCTATAAGAGTGAATGGCTTTGACAGAATGCTGCGTTACATACTGCACGCTGCAATGTAATGCCACAGAAAGGTATTAAGAGACTCTATAGGGACCAAATGAGATTTAACAAATGTGGCGCAAGCTTCGAAAAATGGACCCCTTGATATTTCGCCCAGAGATAACCTATGGTATGCTAAGAATCGTGATGTGAATCTTAGGTTCTAGAGTGTTTACATTTTTGAGAAAATTACGCAAAAGCGTTGACAACCCATGAAGCCAAAAAATCACAGAAATGAGGTCAAATTTCATGATCAGATAATCAAACTCACGTGAAGGCACATAGCAAATTATTGCTTTCCATAGTTTATAATTTTATTTAGGAGGTATTGCTAAGCTGCCTTGATGCTATTTTAGACTTACAATTGTAATTCTGAATTCCTTGAGACCAAGCAAAGAGAACCAAAATTTCTAGACTTTGAAAATCAAAAATTCCATACCATTTTCAAACATCTCAAAACATACTCGGTATTATGAAGAATTCTTTCAAAATTCAAATCCAGCAAGTACAAGAGCTGGTTTTGAATGTGATATAATTTTTTTCTTGGCAAAAGTTATTTCTGAGGCGAGCAGCCCCATGCAAGTTGACCAAATTTGACCTTTTGAAGAGCAAACCATTGAAAGACCCTGTCATTTCCCATTAAAACTTCCCAGTAAACCCAAGATAATACTTCAATGACAGCTTACCTTCCAAATGGGTCTTTGAAGGCAAATAATTTTGATGTTCTCAGTTAATTTTTCCACTGCTTTGTTGCTGTGGTTTATAATTTAGGGTCATATCTTGACATCAAGCTCGTACGCCAGACAACTTCCCATTTTTCTCCTTAGCGCACTCAGCTATTGCTCAGTTCAGCGGGTAGTGGAAAATAGCTAAGGGTTCGTAACCACACCCTATTCACTCCCCCTAGTCCCCTACCCCACCCTTGTGCTAACTTTGAATTTAAAGTGAGTGAAAACAAAATGTATTTGGGGTAAAGGACGGCCCATTCCAGTTTTTTTATTAAAGCAGGTGGGGGGGGAGAGGGTGACTGGAAGATTTTGAAAACAAAATTGCACGGGTGCAAGCCAGAAAACAAATTTCCTGCAGAGTGCAAACTTATATAAATCCCTGCAGCATCTTAGTGAGATGGATTCTAAGGAGAAAGTCTATATGACAGAGCTTTTGTGTTAGCAAGGGAACTAAATCTTGGACCTTAGTGCTTTGAGGGTCTTGACCATATTGGCCACCAACTAGCTGCTGAAATGAGCAATTTCTCTCCATCTTCCAATTTTTCAACTGATGACTCAGAACAAAATGACTCAATTTCGGCAGAAGTAAACACATGCGTCCTAATTACTCGGGATGCCAAATTGTAAGTAATGTTTCATTTCAAAGTTTTTTTTTTTTTGACAAAGTGAGCGCTCAAGGTTATACAATACACTTCAATAGACCTAAACTCATTTTCCTACACATATCTTTGTGAAGTTGTAAAGATTTTAATCCAGTGGAGTTTGTTCCCGTAAAAAGGTTTGCCAAATTTAAGAAAAAGTTAGGAGTCTCGCACGTGCTACCTTCACTTGTCAGGCAAGCGATCGAAAAGATTTTAAAAGATAACAGTTCAAACGCCGAGAGAATTTTATATTTAGAACTTTTTTAGAGGTAAACAAACCGTTTGCCACAGATCTATTTGCGTTTGGTAATTATCTGTTTTAAACTTAGATCTTTCTCAATGGCAAGTCCCAAAACAGTTTTACGTGCTCTTTGCTCGTACGCAAAGAAACGTCTGGTGCGAACCCAAAAGCAAATCATTTTCGGTTTCCAAAGCGATGGTTTTCGAAGATCATATAAAAGGGTGCATATACTTCTGCATCAAAAGGTATCTTGTTGAACATAATTCCTGAAAAGTCAGATGCGCCACGAAGGGGACCTATTTGCGTGTTCACCTGCCATGGGAAAATTGGTAAATAATATTAATACAAATTACAAAAACTCGCTTTGCGATCAGTAACTAGTTCTTTCAGAAAAATATTACTGTTCCATTTTATCTAGCTTTAGGAAATTATTAACAATAGACCTGCCCAGGCATTTGACTTTTGGAGCTAAAACTAGATAGGATTTCTAGTTTGTTGCATAATCACTAGGAAATGGGAAAAGTAAATGTGTTGCGTGTTTATACACTGATTCAAAGTATTGCATACAAATAACTCTCCTTCGAAATAGGCTTGTAATTACAAATAAAAAAGTTACAAAAAACCAAAACGAAAACATTGTATGCTAGTAAGGAAGGAAATGAAGAAATGAGCAAGAGAAAGACAAAAATATCCACATGGATGTATTTGCGGTGTGTGATCACTTAGATGTAAACATTGCGTGACATCGATGTGGGTCTATTTTTCAGTTCAATTAGTTCCTTCACTTCTTCCCTCTTTTCATAAGAAATATTCAAGACAAAACTTAATAGATACCCAGAGGATGCTTTATATGCAAGACATAGATCCAGGTCATGCAAAAATATTGCACAAGCCAGAGAAAGGTGACACTTCGAAAATGCCATAGCCATGTGAAAAGGCTGGTGGTTGAGCACAGCAGCAAGACACAGGAAAATTAGCGAAGAACATCAAAATCATTTGCCTTCAAACACCCATTTGGAAGGTAAGCTGTCATTGAAGTATTATCTCAAGTTTACTGGGTAGTTTTAATGGGAAATGGCAGGCTTTTTCAATAGTTTGCTCAGAAAGCGAGCTAAGGCTAGTCGAATTGTTTACATTGCCTGGTTAAACAAATGTCTTTGATAGGTCAGATTTGGTAAACTTGCATGGGGCCGCTTGCCTTGGAAATAACTTTTGCCAAGAAAAAAATTATATCACATTCAGCTCTTGTGCTTCCTCTGGAATTTTTGATTTTCAAAGTCTAGAAATTTCAAGGAATTCGGAATTACAATTGTAAGTCTAAAATAGCATCAAAGCAGCTTAGCAATACCTCCTAAATAAAATTGTAAACCATGGAAAACCATAATTTGCTATGCGCCTTCATGTGAGTTCGATTATCTGATCATGAAATTTGACCTCATTTCTGTGATTTTTTGGCTTCACGGGTTGTCAACGGTTTTTCGTAATTTTCTCAAAAATGTAAACACTCTAGAACTTAAAACTTATATCACGATTCTTAGGTTGTCTCTGGGCGAAATATGAAGGGGTCCATTTTTCCGACCTTGTGCCGCCCCTCACATGGTGGTTAGGGAGAGTGGCTCTCCAGTCATCTTTTTGGAAGTGCGCAACTTCAGAAAACAGCTAAAATACAGGCCAACTTCAGCAGACTTCACACGAAAAAGAATACCATGATTGTGTTGATTAACTGGTTACTGCCTAGCTTCACTCAGATGCTAATACCACAACTATTGACAAGAACAAATGAATTGTGGCTGAAAAATGAACTTAGGCATAAAACTCTACGATGTGTCCTAAGTACCTAAAAGTACTTGCTTTTGGGAAGCCAATGGCTACAGGTCGCTCCAGTTTCTCTTGCCTTGAGATAGAGCTGTTTTTTGGTGATTGTCCAAATGTCACAATCATTGGCCGAAAGCTGCATTCCAAGGGGAGTGTTCTCTTACATTTTCTCCTGCTCATAAAGTTGCAAACCGCAAAAGAGTACATGCGCACTTGAGGCACGTCTTGATCTTGTATTGAAATGACCAGTATTCAGAGCATGCTTGAAGCAGTGATACATTAAAGCAATTCATAAATATGTAGTTTTGGATTGATGCAGGAGGATCAATCAAACAGAAAACACCCAGGAGAATTTTCACCATTCAATGGCATCTAAAATGTATATACTTTTTAAAGTTATTTTAATAAATAACAACATTTACTTACATCAGGGTACAATACATTACGTTACTAACAGACTACTACGGAACTACTTAAAGTGGTACTATGACAAAAACCGCATTTTTACTATCTAAGCCATTTTAAAACAGAAACAAGTGGTCTGTATGAGAAGAAAAATGCTGTTTGCTATTTTCAAATATCTCTTTTCATTCCAGAGATATTCAAGTTTTTTGAAAAAACAAATTAGCCAAGTGACAACACCATCTACTCAACCAAATTTTCATCAAATATGATGAAGAAAGATTTGGGCCAATTTGTATCAGAAATGTTTGATTCTTTGCAGTAGGACTTTTTTCTACTAAACATGCTCCTCAATTCAAGCTTAACAGTTTTGTTGCCATGGCAACATACTGGGTTCCATACCTCCCCAATATTGAAGACTTTTCCGGCCACCTTTGGCATTCCATTTGATATTTGCTAATGGCACCTCATATGCAAGATCCAGCAAGCATGTAAATATGTAAACTTGAGTTTGTGGCCTCGTTTAATGTTTTTCAAGCTAAAAATCACTAACATATTGAAATCAAGTGGGTGGGGACTGGAAAAGAGTGAGTTGCCATGGGAACAGAATTTTTTATCATGGTAGGTGTGTTTTCTGTAGAACTATTAGCCTACCAAGTTTCAATGGTCTGTGCTGCAAATTGGCCAAGATAGCTCTATTTATATTTTTACAATAACTGTCTAATTTCTCGTGTGCTGATTGGCTCATTTTTATCATCAGTAAGAGTACAGACAGATAAAATTTTAATTAGTGCAAGCTTTCGAGTTCAACTTTCAGCTGTCAAACTCTCAACTTTTTAACCAATGAGATTTTATGGACTTTTTAAGCAGCCAATCAAAAAAGGAGAAAACCTATTGACAATGTTCGTGTCATTTTGAATAAAATTCACTTATCTTTGTTTACAGCAAGTTACGTCGTCTTTTCCCCTCATTTGCTCCTGGCATTTGACTATTTGGGGTCGTCTTATTGGAAAAACAAATTGATGTCAGTTTTTTTATACGTCTGTCTTCTTATTGATGATAAATTTCATCATAACATTGTCAAAGTTTACTGTGGAACCACTTTTAACATATGTGTATTCACTGGTAAGCTATGAAGATAAAATGATCATTACTGTGAATCTCAGCTAAATTATTAATCTATTCTCTGGCATGCATGGCTTTGTTTTAAAACATATGTTGCTCTGTACTTGAGCAGAAAATGTGACAACTTGTCTTGCATGGATCCCTCTTCCATCTTCTCTATCCCTTCTTTGAAGGCTCTAACTGCTTGCTCTGCCTGTCCATTTGAAGCTGGATGTTATGGCGATACTTTGGTGTATTTGATGCCATTTTTTGAGAGGAAATTCTCAAATTCCACACTTGTGAAATTGGGACCATTGTTGTTGACGATGGTTTCTGGGAGACCATGGGTCACGAAGATTTCTCTCAACTTCACTATGGTGGCGGCTGATGTTGTACTTCACATTATGTAGACATCCATCCACTTGGAATGTGCATCGATCACCACTAACTACATCTGACCCTTATATGGGGTGCACATTGATTATGCAGGGCCATATAAGGGGTTGACAGAGTTGACCAGGTTGACCGGGCCACTCCCATGGGTGGAGTGGTGCTTTTGCTGGGGCCTTCTAGTGCAGTTGGCATTGCTGACACCTTTTAACTGCATCTTCTGACTGACGGTCCATGTTTGGCCACCATGCATAATCACATGCAAGGGCTTTCATCCTTGATAAGCCCGGATGGGCTTCATGAAGCTCGGCTATGACTTGTGCTTGTCCTTGAGGTACTATCACCCTGTTTCCCCATAGAATGCATCCACTTTCTATGGTTAATTCTGCTTTCTGGCTCAAATATGGGTGTAACTGCACATCCTGGCAGTGGTATGGCCATCCATTAAGTGTAAACTGGTGCACTTTTGAGAGAACAGGATGGCACCTTGTCCATTCTTGGATATGACGTGAGTTGATTGGGGTGTGGCTCAGATGTTCTAAGAGCAAAACTCTCTCTCCAGGTACAGGAACAGACTCTGGCATCTTGGACTAGGGGAGTCGACTTAATGCATCCACACTGGCATTTGTGGTCCCTGCTTTATAGGCAATCTTGTACTCATAGCTGTTATATAAAGTTACCAACATATTTTTAGACATAATTTATATAGTGAGGTGTGAGAGAGTATAAGGCAGAGTTACTAATTAGTAAATAAAATGGTCAAATATTTTCAGGTTGAGTATAATTAATGATGAACTACATATTCGCAACCCATCTTCAGCTCGAATGGAGGTAAGCAGATCACGCTACAAATAATGTTCTATTAATCGTGATAAAATAGGGCCGTGTAGATTATAGAGGTTATCATCATACACTGAAAGGGTTAAAAGAACAGACAATAAAATGTCAAAAATAAACAGGTAATCCTTTAAGAGCTAATTTCTCTAAATAGTGAGGAAGAGCCATCAGTCTTGAAATTTCAAATTTCCTCATAATTTACCCAAATAATCTCTATAGTGAGTTGTTTTTGAAAACACCATTCAGAGGTTCTGAAGCACTTAAGAGTGCAAAAATGACGTTAAGAGTCCAAAAATGGCGCAATTGGTCAAAATACCTGTATAGTTTTTCTTCTACCGCGCTTAATTTTCATGGGCCAAACTAACCATTTAGATATGTTATACCCATAGCATAGCTCTTGCTTTAGAACCTTTTATTTGTTGAGAGATTCACATACTAGAAGAGTTATGACCCTCTAAAATCAGTTGAAATTTTACATGTAAATTAAATTGCTATAGTTGTATTTTTCAAACGGCCAAGAAGTAGACAAAACGTGTTTACTTCAAGATGACTTTTAGCTCAGAAGAATGACCAAAATGCAAATAACAAACCGTGTGAATATGAAATCCAGCCAAGTTCCCTTCTTTCTGTACTGGCATGATGAAAATGTGCAATTTTGCATAAATTCCATCGGCCATTTTGGTTGATTGAGCAGTATTTCGAACTTTCCTAGATTTCACAAAAATGGGAACTCGCTGGAACATTGGAAGTATAATTCTGAAAATAGTTCACCAAAAGGGTCTTTTTGACACAATAAAAAAAATCCGAATTTTCCAACCTGTTATCGGATTCTCCATGTTTACAAGCAATGGCTCTTAAGTATTTTCTAAATCGAGGAAACTTTAAAAATTGCCATTATTTTTAGAGCTCAACAACTGCCAAAAATGACAGAAAATTGTGCATTTTCATTTTGCTTGTACAGATCAACATGATGATATGGTGTATCTGTCAATGTACTTTAGATAAATGATTAGGTGCATGTCTTGCTGCTTCAAAAGGGCTGCTTTTGTTATATTATTCTAGGAAGCTTGTGAGTTAAAGGGCAAATTAACAAGTGAATAGAGGCATGTTAAAAATCTAGTGCCTTTTACTAACTTGAAATTGATAAATGTAATGTAACTGCCATCATGAGTTCCTGAAAATGACTTTTCAAGTGTTTACCCTTGTTCAGAATTCTAACCATTGACGCCGGTCCTTACACTAACCTTTCATCAATTCTACCTGACACTCAAAGCTGACCACCCACTGTGACCTGACTTCCCAAAATGTTTCTTTTGCTTTTCAAGTGCTTTGTCTACTCAATCAGCTATTTGAAATTAATGTCTTGGCTTATATAAATGCCATCTTATTGCTAACAGTTGTCATTCAATTCTTGTGAGAGATTTCCCTTTTGTAAAAAAACACTCCTGTAATAACACCATTTCTGTGCATTTTAACCATATTTGACGAAGAAATTACAAAGCCACCAATAGGAATATCTATATTTTGATCAACACACCCTGGCCTTTGCCTCTGGGAAGATCTACTGTAACCTTAATAGTAAAAGGGTGCGGCCAACTTAGTAAAGGCTTTTAGTGGATAATATATGGTTCTATCAGTTTGATGGCTGAGCTTTGGAGTACATTTTTCCATGTAAGGTTACATATTTCAAGCCCACACTTAAAGTAAGTATACTAAAGACATTTGGACATGTTCAGTTAACAACTTGACTTGGACCTTAGTCCCTTGAGTCCTTTTTGAGGTGGGACAAAATACAGAAATCCCTGGGAACAAGGTGGTTTGTGAGAGGACTACAGTACATGTATCTTTTGTGATATTAGGATGCTGCCAATGGAACAGCTGCCTCTACAGATGCAATTAACACATTACAGGCCTCTCCAGCTTTACTCGGGTTTTCATCAGAAAACAGTTCTGCTCAAGCATCAACTCCACAGGTAATTCAAGAGGTTTTTTAATGAATGGTGCATTTAATGTGAGTTTAGTTGTTGGTCACATGATCCTTTCAGTTCTGTAACTCCTGTGTTGTATCAGGCTTTGTAAACTTGAGTATTTATAATTTTTGTGTTTGTTCAAATAGTTTTGTTTTTTGTGTGATGACTAGTCTAATAGTGGTTTTCATATATTGGTAATGAGTACTACTTTAACTGTATTTTTTATCAACATGTACTGTTTGCATTAATATGACAATCTTGCTCGCAAATTTGTATTTTTTTGCGCATTGAAATGAGTTAGCAGTTATGTCACTTATCGTCTGATGATCTTAAAGGAGAAGGTCACTCCAAAAACTGTGTATTTTTTTCCATCACCAATAAAAAGTTCACATTGAGTTGAGTTACTCACCGTTGTTTTAGCTTCTGAAGTGGATGCGATCCTAATAAAAAAGTAGTGAAAAGTTCAACTCAGGGAGCCACCATTTTGAAAGGATCTTGAAGGGCAGGCCACATTTTCGTGACGTCATTCTGTCTGAATTGGCGCGAAACTCCAAGACTAAAGCTCTTCTTTTCTGTTCTAAATTCGTTTATTCAGTTGGGAGCTAAAATGCTCGGCCCCGGGCTGTAAAACCCGAACCAAAAAGGATAGGGAAAGAGGGGTGACTTTCCTTAATTTGTCTGCAAAGAACAAAAAATTGGCAAGGAAGTGGCTCGAACATCTGGCAGAACTGTCAGAACTGTCGTTGACGTGATTTGGTAAATATTATTTCTGCGCAAGAAATTGAAGCTCCTCGCTGGATTACAAGGCTCGACTTTCAAGAAAAATCCTTGGGCCCAGCTTGCCCCTAAGTTTTCAGATTTGGTTGCCAGCACAAGTATTTGAGTCGCCAAAAATTTTCAACCCTTCAGGCGTAATATATTTTCACAAAATAGACGCTAAAACGGCGTGAATCACGGGTTTTTCATATACAGTCAGTTTGCCGCTTTTTTCTATAATAACAGGGAAAATGGCTAAATGAATTTCTTTTCTTCATTTACCAGTCTTACCAGTATTTATAAAAAAGCTTCCATGTTGCAAGCTTTGATTGAGTGTGCGAAAATGTAGTATAATTTAATGTAAATAGACAGGAATCGTTTTTATACTTATATTATATTTTAATTTTAACAGTGTCCCCGATTAGTAAGCTTAAGGCTAGCTAGAAGACTAGACACTCAAATAAAATTATTATTATTATATTATTATTATTATTATTGATTCATTATTTTTCGTAGACTGGCACTAGGTTTTTGGTGTTTTCGTGTTCATCGATGCATAGCGACTGCATGCGTGTTTTGGAAGTGAATTTATTGAATTTCTTAGGGTACCGTGGTAACTTCAAATGCCCTACAGATTTCTTTAAAATTACATGTCAGACTAACCCGCTACGGTTTTATTTTATCGAAAAAGTATTTTTTCGATTTACAAATCTTTTGTGGGAGCCGAAAAATCAGAGTGTGTTTAATAATTGGCCTTGACAGCCAGGCACGAGTTAAAATGTTGTCTAATTTGATTTGAAATACATCAGAAGAAGTAGTGTGTTGTACATCAGTCCTATCTATATATCGACAAATGTAAATAATATTTTGTCTGAAATGTGTTACAATTTGTTTTCAATTTTATCAACACGATTCATCATTAATTAAGGACAGTTTTTCATTCACATTACTTTTGGGGATTACAGCTGCTAATGAAAGCAGTACTATGGAAAAAATCAAACTGTAATTTTATTGCTTGCTTTGTCAAGTAACGAGGCGAGTAAACACGCCACATGCGATACGGAAAAACACACTTGCAGAGTCAATTTTCCTTCAGCTTGTTTAGGCATGTAAAAGTTGTATATACTTTTTTCCTCTATCCAAAATCTCTTACATATGCTTAGCTTTCCAACGATACAAATTACAATTCTCACAAAAAATCTTAGGTACTGACAAGGAATGTTGTCACTTTCACATTTCACATGAAAGACGTTGATTTCACTTCGCATCTTACAGTACAGCCCAAAAATAATGCACCTACGGGAGAAAAGCCCTTCGATCACTTGAACAGTCTGCTGGTAGATTATGCGACAATCACAAAACATCTCTAAATAATGAAGCTCGTGAAGAAACAGTCCACGTAGAAAAATCAAACTACGATGTAGTTAGCCTGGGTCCAACGCTTTTTGCTTCTGAATGCAAAATTCATTATCATTCACAGCATGCACTGATAACAATCATGTTGTTGTGACGCCTTAAATTTCCATAAAGTCTTCAAACATTACTGATGCGTGAAAAGTCACGCTTTTGTCATGCATGCATGTAGTCCTTTGCTTTCGCCAACTGAGAAACTTGCTTGTTTCAAAATTTGGGTTACACTTGTGTGTGTGTTTTTTAACCTTTGTTTCAGACAGAAGAAGCCATTTCAAATAAGCTCATTTCGTGCCGCTATCACACGGCGGGTCCCAGACTCCGTGACACATCCTAATAATAATTGTAAACAGTAAAATTTCCTCCATGTCGCCAAAAAACAAAACAAAGTGAACCCAGTATCTAATTCAGAAGCAACCGATAAAAAATGTACTGTTACTAAACTGATGAAAATAATATCATTATAATCCAACAAAAAGTCAAAGGCCTTATCTCTATAAAGTTATTTTGAGACACTCTTGATTCACAGGTTGCTTAGCACGTGACCAAAATCTTCCCACTGTCAGTGATAAAATGTACTGACTGATTTATTGGCAAACAAAAACTCTCTCCAAGGAAGACTTCAACAGCGTATAGGCTTTATATGGCTTACACTTTAGAACTTATAATATTAGTCACATCATTAAGAAACTTCCAAGGATCTCTTGTGTAACGGTAGCCATATACGTAGTAAGGTCGACAATTTGTTTGTTAGTCGGTACGGCTGAGAATCAACTTCTTCTGTTATATTTGTTTACATTTTGATGGATTGATATACAGCTTTCTAGAACATTGTAAACAGCAGCTCACGCCAATCAACGAATTCAAAGTTTCATCAAACATGCATCCATTCATTACTTTTTCTTTGGCTCTTCCCAGGTATCGGTCCAAATTCGAATTAAGTTAGGCTCATGAAAAGTTCATTGTCTGAACTGAACTTAAGAGTTTAAATTGTCAAGAGTTAAGAATTTGTTGTTTTAACACTTCTTATGGTAAGTTCTAGTTTTTTGGTTGTGTTTGTTAGTTGTGTTTTTTAGAACCCGTTGCCAAGACGGTATTGTCTTGATACGGATTTTCGCGTGCTAAGATGTTAGCACAAAGAAGTTTCTTGCAGTTTGAAAATCCTACCGCAAAGAAGTTCTTGCGTTTCGAAAATCCAACCGCAAAGAAGTTCTTGCGGTTTTAACCTCTAACCGCAAAAAAGTTCTTGCGTCTTGTAGGATCCAAGCACAAGCGACCTTCAAGAACCCGCAAGAAGCTGCCAGCTTGCGGACACAAAAAGAAGTTTTTGCGTGTCCATTAATTTGGGGTTGTACTGTACATGTAATGTCACTTTGTATTTCACAAGAGTCCATATAGTGTAAAGAAACACGTACAAGCACGAGCAAAAAGTTTCCAAATTTTATAAGTAAAAACACTGACTTGTGAGGTGGAAAGCATTGGCCCGATTTAAACACACCATTGAAAACTCATTAGTTCCGCATTGAACCGCCAGTAAAATAAAAATGGAGACAAATCAGATCAAAAGAACTAAACTGGGGATTTATTTTAGCCACCAGTTCAATTCTGAGAGCAATTTACTATTAAAAATAAACTTCCTCTTCCGCTAACTGCGTCCATTGCAATTGTACCACAAAATGTACCTTCCATCTTGGTGACCTACTCCGGCTGTTTTCGGCAACAAACACATTCTCTTTCCGTCAGTATGGTTGCACATTCCCCACAAGTACACCACAGAGCATTTTTTAACCAATCATTCAATTCAACTTGATTATTATCACCCGCGGAATCACTAGCACATTCTGTCTTCAAGAGCAGCCGTACTAAAGCTCAAAAGAACAAACACACTCTTGGACGGAATGATGTCATGGATATGCGGCCTGGCCTTCAAGATCCTTTCAAAATGGCGGCTCCTTGTGTCGAACTTTTCACTTCTTTTTAATTGGGATCACATCCACTTCAGAAGCTAAAACAACGGTGAGTAACTCAACTCAATGTAAACTTTTTATTGGTGATTGGAAAAAATACACCGGTTTTGGAGTGACCTTCTCCTTTAGGGCATTGCTTTAGTTTGGAAACTGTATTGTTTTTCAGCAAGAAGAAATGGTACTCCGGTTTTCTGAACAATCTACAATGAATGTACAATGGTCATACAAGTGAGTTGTGTCTTTCAGGTTGTTTAGCCTTTCAACTTGCTGAACAAACTGGAGCGATATGGAGACATGATTGATCATGGCAGTTATACACACAACTTAAGCAATTGTGAATTAAATTAAGTTGTGAATTTAATTTCACAACTGCTTAAGTTGTGTGTATAACTGCCATGATCAATCATGTCTTCATATCTTTCTCCGCAGTTCAAATAAATGATATTTCATATATTCACTTGTATTCTTCACCATCTATGGGCATATTACGAACTCACAAAGTGACCAGCTCCCAGTGGCTTGATAGCTCAGTTGGTAGAGCACTGTACCGGTATCGCAGAGGTCATGGGTTCAAATCCCGTTCAGGCCTGAATTTTTTTCAGGCTTTAATTTCACAACTGCTTAAGTTCTGTGCTATATATAACTGCGATGATCAATCATGTCTTCATATCTTTCTCCGCAGTTCAAATGTATGATATTTCATATTCACTTGTAGACTGGAGCGTTGTTATCATTATCCATCAAATATTTTTTCTCTCACTTGATTGGTCTATACACCTCACGTGAATGAATATGCCTCAGTTAAAACTGGCAAAGACCCAAGTGATATTCCCCAGTTTTTAAATCCCCCCTATTTCGAAAAATATTTGAAGGGTGATAAACACAATATCCCCCTTATGACTTAAGGAATATGCTTGGATAATTGTCCTTAGCTTGGACATTATCTGTTCCTCAGAGCTCACAGTTTTTCTCAAGCTGTGCTCTCGGAAAACTGTTCTACATGTACTTCTCGGAACAGATAATCTCCACGGACAAATATCCAAGCATATTTTTGTGGAGGCTTTTGATTGTATAAAATATCCTGTATAATTCCTAAATGTACCTGTATTCTGTTGGATTGCATTTGCATGATATCTTCTCTCGCATTTTTAGATGTCTTTCTGAAAATGAGTGGAATTATGAAAAAGCTGCACACGTGTTCACTTCTTTAAAGGTATAAAGTGCGCATGACCTGCTGATTATTAGATTATTGTGATTAAAAAATTGTGTAAATTGTGTTTCATGATGCAATCGCAGATGCCTAGTTTTACCAGAGCAACTGTGTAAAACTATAAGCCTGCTGAAAAAGTATGCTACATATAAGCCCTTCCCCACCAATATTACCTCGTTAACTTACGAAATCTAGTGTCCTCCAGGATCATTGTACTCTTGATATAAAATATACAATAGTTCATTGGAAAGCCAGTGACTAATTTCGAAACTCAAGTGAACTATTATGTCTCCGATCATGTGTTAAGATAATTCTGGTAATGTACCACATCTAAAATACTACAGCTTGCTGTAATGTGCAAATACATTAATTTGTGTTCTGATACATGGTGAATTCTGTTTTTAAAGATGACTACTAAATTGAATTTTTATACCAGTTGTAAAAACATAGACATGCCTCAGGCATGCAAGGTGTGCAAGAGTTATTTAATTTTTTGGTGAAGTAAAAGCCCCGGGGGGTAGCAGCACTCAGTGGAGTCTTAACAGTAACTTATGATAAAGTTATTCCAACAAGTTTGTTTGGTTACGATTTACGGCGAAAAGATTGAATTTCTTTCACCTTAGGAACTGTAATGTCAAGCTTATATTACATTTATCAAGGTTTGGTTTTGACAGTCGATCGGTGGCTTTTTTATTATAACCACATTGAACTGTTCCCAGCAAGTTTCCTTGTCACATCATTCCAAATGCCTGAGACGGGGACAAAACATCAGTTCGAGAAAAAGTTTTTATGAGAGACAGATGTTACTAAAACGGGAATGGGAATGGGGAATGGGGAATTGAAATGGGAAATTTAAAATGGGAAATTGAATTTTTTTTACATTAACTTTTTATAATGTGGAATAGATTTTTCATCGACGATTATCGATACCCACATTTTATTTCTTTGGAACGTTCTGCACCAAAACAAAGGATATGATAAAGAGAGAAGTCGCCCTGCCTTGTTTCTTTATTTAACTACCTGAAGCTAAGCAAGCATTGAAGAGAAAATTAACGAATTTGTAACGAAAATTGTGATGAACACCAAAACTCAGGGCCTCGGTTGGGAGTTTGGTCCCACTCTGAGGACACGATTAAAATATTGTGAGCATCAGCAAAGGGCAAGAAGGAGAAAAACGCTTGCAGGAAACCCACAGAAGTTCATTGAATGGCTGCATCATGCACGTGCAACCAATTTATGCAAATTACCACTTGAAACCTGTCAAATTCATCATATGTTTAGTGCATCTGTTGGTTGTGAAAGTAATATATTTTTTACACGATTTTGCTCAGCTTCAGGTAGTGAAATAAAGAAACAAGGCAGGGTGACTTCTCCTGTTATCATATCCTTTTGTTTTGGTGCAGAACGTTTCAAAAAAATAAAACATGGATATCGATAATCGTCAATGAAAAAATTTATTCCACGATTCGCCTACATTGAAGTCATTTCACCTACAATTAAGTCGAAGTTATTTTGGGAAGATAGATGTACAATGACTGTCAGACTTCTTTTGGTGAAAGGGAAGTCGAAAGGAAAATCAGGCAATAACAGTTTATTTTTGCAAATCAGCTATATTTTGTAATCAGTGTCACTCTATCACATCATGCCCTCATTATGGAATAAATTTTTGCAGAAGAAATTTTTGCAGGAACTTTTTTGTGTCAAGTTACAATTGAAACAAACAAATAAAAAAATCTTGTTACAATTACCTGCAACAAAAACAATTTTCAAAACTCAGCAGTGTTCTCACTCATAACTAGTGGTCTGTAGTTTCTTTGGTTTTGACAGAGGAAACCACTTTAAATGAGTGTCTCAGTATCTATTGCAAGAAACGTTTCAATGGGAAGACATTCAGGAACCGAAACATTTTACGCAAACATAAATGGTTTGGACTTGATTCTTTTTTTGTGAACTGCACGTGATGCAAATTATATCAATGGAAACCTGACAAACACCATCACAGTAGTGCATTTTCCACTGAAAACAATCATTCCTTTCCTAGAAATCACCAATTAGTCGTCATTCAAAAATTCTTTTAATACAAAAAGCAAAGCCTTGATGACATGTTAGTATATGCCAAAGACTATGATTCCTCGGTTGATTATCAAATTCAGAACTCTTTTGAAACCCATCTACAAAGTCCTGGGCTTAACCATAGTAAACGCAACATTGGCAATATCAAAATAAGACCAACACAAGAATACCTGTTTGTGGGGAATTTGTCAAGTTTGGTATTTATATTTATTGTGATCATTGTATTTTAACAGATAAAAAGTAGATAAAACGTTTATACTTGAAGATAATATTCGAGACAGAGAAATGATCAAACCACAGATAACAAACTATGGTAAAATGAAATCAGGGCAAGTTTCATCATTCTGTACTTGCCTATTGGAAATGCTTTATTTTCCATAAATTCCATCAGGTATCTTGTTTGATCAACTGATATTTCAAACTTTCTTAGATTTCACGAAAATTTGAACTTACAGGAACTTTGAAATTTCTGAGAATAGTTTCACTGCAGCTGTTACGGGATTCTACATATTTACAGGCAGATGCTGTTTAAGATTGCACAACTAAGGGTGCGTTCCTTTGGGGTGATCTGGATCAGGATCAGTGATCCAAGATCTGTCTGGATCACGGTGCATCAAAAGAACTGATGAATCCATTCTGGTCATGGATTCATCGGTTTCTTTGATGCACCATGATCCAGACAAATCTTGGATCACTGATCCTGATCCAGATCACCCCAAAGGAATGCAGCCTGAATAAAGAGCTCAAAAGAGTGAAACATTATAGGAAAATTGTACAAAAGTGATCTATCTAACTAGGGGTCAGCAAATATCTAAGATCGATAAATCTATGCAAAGATATCTAATTGGCCACTGGTTATGTTGCTCATTGCATAGCTAGTTGTAACAGTTAGTTTGGGAAAAATCACTCTCTTGGTTGGTCATTTTGTGGTAATTCCACTGACCATTGCTTTCGCATTATGCCCACCAATTTCCATGTAATCCGATTTCATCAACTGTCAATTGTTGTTAACAGGTTTACCAATCAGAAACTAGGGCGTGCTTGTCACTTCCTGTGGGAATTTAGTCAATTGAAATTATTTCCCTGAGTGATTAATTATCAAAGTGTGAAAAATGGGAATATCTCAACATAATAACCATGCGGTTATTTTGGCGTAGAAATGACCTCCACCCCCATGAAGAGTTCAAAAATAGGAATAAAAAGAAGGAATATGGTTGCAATAATATGTGCAGGTTCTTTTGTATGGATTCTGGTGAAAAATCAGAGAGTGTCTTTCGCAGTTTATTTACAATGTCCAGAGACCATGTTGGCGGACTGTTGTTCCTCCATTGGGTTCGCTTTAATTCAATGCAAAAGCCCTTATAATACATGTGACATTACACAGGAAAACGTACACTAACGCTTATCCATTAAACAGATGAAACCGTTTGTCATCTGTTTGTTATCCATTAAAACACATAGTGAAAACCGTTGTAAGAGTTAGCGAAGCCATATAAAGCTAATGTGAAACCATTTAAATGTTTGACTAAACCGTTAAGAAATTTTCTTGATCCGTTTAATGGCAAGGTCTATCCATTTACAAAATTTTAACATCCGTTAAACGGCAAGCCTTAGCCATTGTAAAAAGTTTACAATCTGTTTATACGCCAAACTCTATCCGTTAGGGAACTTTAAGTGTCTGTTAAAACGTCAGCCTGTGTCCATTCGGAAAAAATTTCAGTCGGTTAAAACGGCTTTCTCTAGCCATTAAATATCTTAGCATCTGTTGAAATGGTGCAAGTCCGTAGAGATGAGATTAAGAAACATCAGGAAACATAAGCTTATCATACCCATTTATTATCCTTCTTTCGCTTCCATTCCATTGAAGTGGGTGACTATCGGACAGTTCAGGCAGACTCAACCATTATTGACTACAAACTCTTAGAAGACAAAACTATGTACACACATCCTATCCATGGCTGTCAGCTATGAAAACTTCAATGGACTTTGCTACGTATGCAAATATGCACGCGGCGGCCACGGCCATGTGAAGCGGCAACAATCTAAGCTTGCAGAATTTTGAATTCATCTTTGTGTCTAAATAACTTTGAAAATAAATCAAAATGGCTATGAGCCTCTCAATTTGGAATGGATCGTCTGTAAACAGTGACAATTTTGATGCCACTGACTTGAGATTTTAACCCTTAGATTAAGTATAAATATATATCCGTAGGTAATAAGTCTGATACAACAGAGAAGTGAAAGAAGGAAAACTTGTGTTTCTCTGAGTTTTAAGGAACAGAACGTCTGAACAATCGAAATTTATTATGATGATTGCACTCGACCTTTTGAATCCTGAGTGATTTTTTATTTATATATATATTATTTATATATTTGAAACCTGAGTGATGCAAATTCCATTATAAGACGCATAATGTAACGCATACATCATGGGGAATGTCACGATTTTTGATACGAATCTTTTATTGAGACAAAAAAAACAGTTTAACTTAATTTTCCTTTCAATAAAAGGGGATTGATAATTACCTTGTACTTCCTGGTTTTATGCTTAAAATAGGAAAGAAAATATGACTCGCAGTACAGGTATGGTGAGGGATTTTATTACTTGGTCACGCACCTTATACTAACTTAGCTAAGTTAGCTTTGCTGATCAGATAGAATTGGTACATTCTTTGTGGTACAACCTTTCGGACTAGGGTGACTTCAAGAATGCTTTAAATGGTGTCACATCTCCTTAATTATTCTCTTACTATTGCAGTTTGCATTTTTTCTTAACAATACAATTTGGCTTTCACTTCGTGTATCGTCTCTCTGGCTCGATAGATCATTTTATGTCATTACTTGTTCATACACCTACATGTAATTAGCCTTGATATATAAGCTGTCCACTTGTTTTGATCTAACTACTTGACTCTGAAATAGAGCCAAAATATTGCAACAACCTTTTTCCATTGAAATAAACCAAAACTTGGTATCAACAATGTCTGATAATCCTCGTTGTCTTGTTTATGTTACTGCAATAAGCAACAAAAGTAGTTGAAACACTTTTAGGAAGTGACACTTTTCGATATTTAATTTCTTATTCTATTTTATTTGCATCTAGCATTAGTTCTCTGATACCCCGACCCCCCAATTCAATGTTGCGTAGGCACTCTGGTGTGTGCAGTCTTAGAAATAGAAAAATCAACATTGTTTGGGGGAAGGGGGGGAAACGTTTCCAAGATTCTCGAAATTCGAATTTTACTGCAAAGTGTCTCAACACTTTTGTCACATTGAAGCTCAATATATAACTGACACTGCAAATCCTCTATTATGCCTCCGGGGGACCTATTTATTTTAAGCACTTTTAAGGGGGGGTTATTTGAGAGGGGGGGCTTATTTAATTCCTAGCTAAACGCATTACTGGTATCAAAAAAGAGGAAGAAAGAGGTGACTACGGTTAGGCTTACCTACTTCCTGTTTTGGGCCAGGGCAATGACTGTCTAATATGGAGATTTGAGTGGAAAAGTTCAAGCACATGAAGTTGGAGGTTACGCAGCCAAACCATACCAGATCAGTCCACATGAAGTGTTATAGTCATGTTTACATTACAAATACAGTCTATCATTTATTAACTTGATTGTGTGGAATAAGGGGGTAGGGGAGGGGGGCTTAAAAGAGAGGAGGGGCTTAATAACTTTCTTCCTCGGAAAAAGGGGGTCTTATTAGAGAGGGGGGCGTATTTAAGAGGGGAGTCTTAAAAGAGAATTTATTGTACATATAGCGAGAATTTTAGGCAATAAACCTTGCAAATAGAATTCTATATGTGCTCTATTTCCACATGTGAAGAAAGCGATACGTCCAATCAGCTTCGCGTATAGCGTTCTTCCCATGTGAAAATATAACCAATCACCGTTCAGATTGAATCACTTAGCCAATCAGAGTTAAGCACTCAAATGGCTTCCGAGAAGCGCGGTCTTGAAATCAGCGCCCGCTTGAAGTTTGTGTTTCGAGAACATGGCTTCGGCTTCCCGTTTTAGTTCACTTTCGGAAAAACAGCAGCGGAATATATCCAACATCTTAAGCGCTAGAACTTCAGTTGAGAATCAATGGCCATTTAAGAAACCGAGGAAGTAAATTTAACATCAGAAAGCCAACAAAATTCAAGGAGGAACATTCAAATTCAAACAGTGTGAGTCAAAGAGTCCGAATTTGTCTTTGCACAGCGCGAAGCGCCGCCATTACATGATTAAATCCGAGAGTGATTAGGGACAAGCAAAAAGATTTCACCCTATGTATTTACGAATTCTCCCGTATTATATTTAAGCTTGTGTAGGTTCTTTGTCCGCCTGTTGCTGGACTGGAAAGCAGATTTGTTTTTTATTACGCTCGGTCATTTTGATCAGTTTTGAATTTGTTGTTGTTCTGCATGTAAACTTATGGTATCGGAAAAACTAAAGGTGATTCAACGAATATGTTTAATTCTCGTTATATATACAATAAACAAATTACAACATAGAAAGTACTTTGTACAGATTTTTATTCACTCGTTGAAAAACTTTGCAACTCGTGAATAAAAATCCGTACGTCGCACTTTCTATGAAGTAATCTATGTTTACGGTATATGAACTACAGATTAAAAATAGGTCCACAATGCGTACTTGTGTGGGATTTCAATCAAATATGCACTATGGCTAAATTACAGAAATTGCAGCTTTACAGTGAATATTTTGTCATGTTATAGTGATAAATGTCGAGTAAAGATACCATAAAATTCTGCTTATAAGACCCTAAGCTGCAGATGAAAAAACGGTTACAGAAGAAACATGTTTGGACTTCTAGTTTCCAGGAAATTCGTTCTCTTAGGGTTCGGTTACACGAGGCTCTAATAACCCTTTTACTGCAGGGAACTGCGTTTAGTGAGTATGGCCAACATTTCCAGTGGTAAATTTCCCGTGGTTAATACCCATGGATACGTCAAAAAAATCATATAAAGCGCGCTTGACATTTAATGTGGTAAGTTGCAATGGTGTTTTGATATCCAAGATATAAGAGCAAATTACTATTCTCCGTTTGACATTAATACATAACCGTGAAGGAAAAATGGTTTTCTGCCATGTGACATGTTTTTACCTTGGCAAGATCAGAAATCCAGTGTAACCGTTGGTTCACACGGTATACTAAAACCCAGCAAAAAAAGTCAGCAGACATATAAACCCAAGTTATTGGGGGGGTTGTTGATTGACAGATTAAAGAGTAATTGAATTAAACACATTTTGCAGGTTAGGCTTGTCTTTCGCAACAGGGGTGAAAACAAATGACATCATCGAAAATCACTTGCACACGAGACAGTTTGGTTTCTCGATCGTTCACTCGTTTATAGTTGTGATTTTGGACAGTGTAATCATCAGTAACGTGGCCTGTTTCGTCAGGATGTAAGACGACGTGCGTATGTGCTTTTGTTACATAACTGGGACAAATATTAATTCTGTTCACAAACACGAGTTTTGAATCCCGTTGCCTTGGGGATGTTTACTTTGGGAACAGCTTTATTTCTTTGGCTGTATTTTGACTACATTTGTCCTGGGATTTGTTGACTAGTTCTACTGGAGACAAATAATCAGTTAGCCTCCTATGCAGACCCTCTTTGGGTTTGTCACACAATCTTCATCCCTGGCGAATAGTTCAGTCTAGTCTTTGTCCGGTCGAAATTGTTTCGAAAAGTACTCTTAAGCCAAGATCTATAGGAGTAAGCCTGAACCAAGCAGTAGAAATGTTGTCTATTTTTATGAATCAGCGGAAATATTAGAATCAGATGCTGGTCACACGGAGTTTGTTTACGATAAACCAGTACACGATTGCAAATGTCAGCTAATATCCGTGCTCCCAGATTAGAACACTGTATGTGAATTATACTTTTAGAAATCAGCTTTTGTGCGTAAACATGACCAGCTAATGTGAAAATGTTTAGTACGAAGTTTGAAGGCAACTGCAAATATTTTGGTCCTATAAACTTGTGAGTCTACGGAAAGTGGCGCCGTCATGCAACATACAGTAGAACTCCATTAATACGACCACCTTCGGGCCATAGAAAATCAGTCGTATTAAAGGGGTTACATTAACGAGGTAGGGTCATATTATGATGCAACATGCTTTAAACATGTACTGCACATGAATACATTTAATTCCACCGTAATTCAACCTTACAACAGCAATTCATTGCAACTGAACAAAACCGAGTACATGTAATGCAAAAAAAACAGTGACATCTTTCAGTTCCACAACAGGATATGGCCTCGTGTGAAATGTGTGTGGAAGAGCCGTTAGATTGTGTCTGTCTTCATTCAACTTTCTCACCAGTCAATATAACCGGTCGCACTAACGGGGTAATTTTATAAAGAAAATAAGGACTGAGCACTCCAAAAGGTGGTCGTTGGTGGTAATAACGAAGTGGTCGGATTAACAGGGTTTTCAGATAGGAGAATGTGTGGGCTTTTGCTCGGGCCATAAAAAAGTGGTTGTAATAAATGGGTGGTCGTTTAAACGGGGTGGTCATATGGCGGGTTCCACTGTATCAACAAATCATGGTTTAAAGAGGGGACCTCACCTCAACTTACTAACCATAAATACACAGGAAAATACTGGACTCTGTCATTATGTTATATCTGTCTGTAAAACTTCGGTTGATATAAAAAAGCTGATTTTAACAATAGACGGGAGTTAAAAGTAATGAAACCATTCAAGTATAAATTTTCTTCTGACAATTGTGACTGCGCGGCGCGACATTGTTTACTAGAATTTTATTTTCCGTAGAAATTGTCAGGATTTCCAGCTGATCAAAGTAATTTGTGACATATTTTAAGTATGTAACTGCTGGCAGTTCTGTCCGAGAACTGAAACTTCATATGAGATAAGAGTAATCACAGTATAATGGCCGCCACACAAAAACACTAGTCCTTACGATCGTTATCAGGGTCCTCTGTCTTACTAGTGGAACCCAGTCTTGTCATCTGGCTAGATGCCAAGTTGAAACCACATGACAAACACTTTGCTCTCCTACACAAACTAGACGCTTCGCTGCGTGTACCCAGGCAGTTGTTTTACTGAGAAGGACTAGCTATATCGCAATTGAGCTAAATCAATGTTCTGCATTTGAAGTACGATGTACTTAAGCTATTCTGCCTTGATTGCATTTCTTGGAATCGATTAATAGCTTATTACTCGTTTGCAGGCCTTTAGGGCGTGAAATGAGCCAAGGTCTTTATATCAGCCTATAAACGTTTCAGTCTATTTTCTTTAGCCTTTATCGTTGTTGTTGTTGTTGTTGTTTTTTGCATTACTCAAGCAAGCGAGACATTTTGAATTTCAGAGTTTTGGCGGTGCGTGACATAGAGCTACGAACGCGTTTGTCGAAAAACATATACTTATCTCGTGATTTTTAGCCCATTCAGAAGTTAAAGTATTAGGAAAAGTGCTTATGTAAATGCTTGTCTGTTCAGTACAGATAATCAGTCGCCTAGATAGCCAAAGTAAGTTCCAGATGTTACATTACTTTCCGGCCGCAGTGTTGGTGTACCGCGAGTCACCCGGCTCCATACTGGGCTCTGTAAATTTGTGTTAAATATTTTGACGAATACCAATCCTCAAATTAGCGCTTGGGGCGCTTATTTCAAATTTAGGAGAAGATGGGGGGTGCTTATTCAATTTTTCCCAAATTGTGGCCTGGCATGATCATCTTTTTTAATACATCATCTGCGTGTGAACAACAATAACATAAGCTGTTTATCGACATAAAAAGCTGATCCTTAGTTTGTACTTAGTTAGTACGTTAGTACATTAGTACTTAACATGTTCAACGTGTTGACTTAGCCAGCACTGTTCTCAAACTGAAACAATGTACAAATCTAATACTACACGACGAAAACTATACATCCTTTGTTGGCTCAGTACTCGTCCACAAAATGGGCGAAGGTGAGGGTGGTGCTTATTCAAGGGGAGGCGCTTATTTCAAATTTTGGGTGATAGGAGGGGCGCTTATTCGACGGGGGTGGCGCTAATTCAAGGATTGGTATCTGAGGTTTGGGAAAATGCACAGACTTAAAAATGAGAGAAGTGTCATCTTTATTAATCTCCTATAACACGAAAATTTCTTGACTTTATCCACTAAATGGTTTTCTAATGTTTTTATTGCATCAGGATTGCGTGACAGTGCAAGCCAAGAATTGTTTTGCTGGGGTCAACATACATTAGTTTCTTCCAGCTTAAATGTACAATAATTTGTTACAAAGACACTCTGTTATAAGAAAATACCGAGGAAGTATCGTTTAGTTCGAGATTTTAACTTTTTTATGAAGTTTCTCAGAGCGTTTTATTTGGGTGTACTCGAACAGATACATTCGTAAACAAATTCTCTAACCTTTCTGCTCTTGTCGCTCAGACGTTCTTGAGTTGGTGCTGGGATTCTACTTGGTTGACAATCACGTCTAAAAATACGATGACGCTTTTGAAGATGCTTTTTGTCAAGTTGAAGAGTTGATAGCCCCAGTTGATAGCTCCTTTGGTATAGCATGATTCTTGATAAATTCACTCAAAATGTTCGCTCGTAAATTGATCTCTTGTAAGGCTGGCAGACTATGGTTGGCCATTCGTTTCAAAATTACGACAGGGTATACGCGGGTTTTTCTGCTGCGTATACTTGTTTACATACGTTACGTATGGGCTTTAAGTTCATATATACGACCATTTAGGGTAACATATTTGCATAAATTCAAGCGCGGGGATATGCGACATAAATGTCCAAATATACGCGTCCTACAAGGACCAATATATATGCGTGCTAAAATGCGCGTATATGCGGGTTTCGTAAATTACGTTTTATATGCCAGCACGAAATGTGCCTTTTAAGAGAATGGCTGTTCGTGTATGATAGTAATGAAAATTACTTTAACTAAGAATCATCATTATGGCGGCGGTGGTAAAATGCCTTGTCTTGGTGTATCCGCTATTTAATGTTTGTTACTGCAGCTCTCAAGTGAATGAACTTCTAGAAACAGTTATGCGTGTTTTGAATGACTGTTCAAGATTTTATCCTAACGCTAATCGTCATGAAGTTGCTGTGGATTACTCTGCACATCGTTTAGTGGCCTGCGTAGCTTGGCGGTTTTTAGGCAATTTGAACGCGCTAAGAAAGCGGCAAAGCCGTGATAACGAGTGCCAAATGCGCCGTAGCCACGAGGAGCCGGGGGGGTTCCTGCTTGTTTTCGTGGCTTTGTCGCTTTGTGCGCTCGCGCTCAAATGGCTTAAGAAATTTCTAAACCGCCAAGCTACGCAGGCTAATCCTTTAGTTGACTCATTGGACAGAGGTACCAAGGCGAATGCTGAGAGGATACGGCCTCTAGAATCGCTGGTGAGACAAATGCAATATTTACTACTTAGATGGGACATGTTTGCATTAAGAGCAGTTTCATGCACCTCAGTGTACTCCCATTAAGGTTTTGCCAACTGCATCAGCTTCTAATGGAAGAATGGGTTTTCCAGCCTATGATATATGAATACCTCAAGGGAAGTTTTAGGAAACAGAATGTGATTTTAGTGTAAGTCCTATTGGGTCTTCACCAGATAATTCATCTGGTTGGGTGTTATCATCAAATGTGTCCCTGACAGCTAGTATTTCCAGTACTACATATATCTTGTAAAATCACTGCATTCACCCATATTGGTTATGCGTACAGCATGGTTATTCCATGCCTCAACTAGGAGGTTTAACTGGTTGTTAATTCTGGAAAGAAATATGTAATACAAACAAAAACAGATCGATTACGCTGGTCGATTCCAGGATGTCATTTTCTTCCATCTGGTAGAACAGAGTGCAGTAGAACTGACCGACTTCAATAAAGACTTCTCTCCAGAGACGCTCAATTCACCGGTTGTGTACAGACAAACCTCCAACTGATAAGGCAGTGTAGTCCATCAATGTGCCAGAGAGAATTAGGTCCCCTGACGCCTTGTGATGGTATTGAACCACCTCAAATCAGACCCTGCTGGGTCAGTTTGAAAAAGGCTTTTCCTTACACGCTTACGCTGAACATAGATATTTCTACTTCGCAAATGACCCAGCATGATACTGATACCAGAATTGGAAACCCACGTCAGTCTTATTTCTCAAATCAGCAGGGCCGGGTTGTTCGAAAGCCGGTTAACGCTAACCCAGGATTAAAAGTTAACCCAAATATAAATTTTCCTCTATAAAAATGTTTTCCACTGCTTATGCTTCGCGTAGTTTGAAATAACTCAAGTTCAAAACTGAACTGCAAACATTTCCCATCTATGTAGTAAGTATTGAATTTGTCTCACCAGCAATTCAAGAGGCAGAATTCTCTCAGCATTCGCTTGGGCACCTCTGTCCTAAACGGTGAATAGAATCCACAGCAACTTCACGACGAACGATCAAGTTCTCTGCCATGTTACGCCGATTAGCGTGAGGATAAAATCTTGAACAGTCACTCAAAAGACGCATAACTGTTTCTAGAAGTTCAGTCACCGGGGGAGCTGCCGTAACAAACAATAAATAGCAGATGGACCACGACAAAGCATTTCACCAGTGCCGCCATATTGACGATTCTTAGTTAAAGTAATTTTCATTGCTATCATACACGAACAGCCATTCTCTTAAAAGGCACATTATGCTGGCATATAAAACGTAATTTACGAAACCCGCATATACGCGCATTTTAGCACGCATGTATATGGGTCCTTTTAGGACGCGTATATTTGGACATTTATTTCGCAAATCCCCGCGCTTGAATTTGCGCAAATATGTGGCCCTTTAAAAATACGTACATACGCGGCAGAAAAACCCGCGTATACCCTGTCGTAATTTTGAAACGAATGGCCAACCATAGCAGACTGACCCGTTCCGAAAACGCTGAACGTCCTTTAGTGTTGGACTACTGCAAACAGTGTGTTCGTTTGTACGCATGCACAGATGACGCATGCGCTTTAGAGATCAGACGGTGATTTGTGACTGAACAAGGAAAAAAAAGAGAGCCGAAATTTAAACCCAGGCCTCACTGCCTGGGTAATAAAGAAATAAATATCGCTGGCCCTGACAAAGTTTGGGAAATCCCACACAAAAACTCAGTGCAGTGGCATCAAAATTGTCCCAGTTTACAGACAATCCAGTTTCCAAGTTGAGTGGCTCATAGCCACTTTTTTATGTTATTCCACTACACATAATTTTCACCATTTCTTTACCATCAGTTTGCCATAACATTGCAACTCAAGAAGCCCAAAAGCCACCTTTTAAGTTTTCTTTTCAATTCATTTTAAGAACCACGCTCGCCCTAGGCTGGACAGTTTAATGCTCCCAACACGTGCTCAAAACCCGAAATCCTTTTGGGGGGACTTTATTTGCAATTGCTTACATTGTACTACAGCTGCGATAATTACTTCTTCATTCCAGACTTCACATTTATTTCAGGTAGAGCAGTTTTCAATTTAGTGTCGAATGTACTCAGGTAATTACTTTGGTTTTGGTCTTACTACAGTTTGAGATTAGGTGAATAGTCTAATTATTAGTAAGTAATTGGTTTGGTTTTGGTTTTACGACACTCAATTGAAAACCGCTCTAAAAGTACTTGTAGTTTTTGTTAGTACGAAATCTTGTGGGACCTGAGCTATCTAAGACCTGAAGCATGTTATTTCAGAATAATCTCTGATTCAACTGGGCTAATTAGCCGGTGCCATAACACTCTTTTTTTCTGTTTCAGGACAGTGGAAGTATACCGCCTGAGGCATTTGTCAAATAAGTCTAGTTAATATTTTAATGTTGACAACAGCACACAAGATATCTAAGTTTAATTTTTTTTCTTAGCACTTTTGTCTAAATGAAGTCTGGTATAAGTTGTTTAAACAGGCTTTTATTGTTGTTTCTTATTTTTTTTTTTTTTTTTCTTTGTTCTTTTTATTCAGAATTTGACATTTTCACATTTTTAAGCACGTTTCCTTGCAAATAAAAAGGACATAGTGTATATACATGTAGGTGCTATTGTATTTTATGTGGGATAACGAGTATTGTCAACAACGAGTACATTGTTGATAATTGAGGAAATTGTAAGATTTGTGGTTGTTCTTACGACCAATAACTAAACGTACGCTAAACGGCAAACGTATTTCTACACCGACGTCTCAGCAGGTTCAAATGGAAATTTGGTGGAAAAACGTGAAGAAAAACCAATGGATTTGCAATTGACCACATGACGACAGTCCGCTACAGGTTGCGTGACATTGTTGATAGCAAGACCTACTGAGTTACGGCAGATCTACTATTCTACTGTATTCTAAGAATGAAATGAATTAGCATATACCACACAAGTGAATAGTGCTTTTTCATGTGCTCTGATTGATTAACTCGGGGGTGATTAGCAAGTACTATTCGCTATAATGTAAATATCTTATCTGAGATTTAAAATAACTGTCA